>NW_024733334.1:0-17794 GCF_018991925.1 Homarus americanus
GCGAGTACAAAAGTGGTACTCCCGCGATAATGCTGATCGTATTGCAATTCTCATTGGGTGCCCAGACTTGATGTAATTTTATGTATAGAAACTGTTGAGTCACAATTTGTATGTATAATTTAAATGCAAGGGCAATATTAATTTTGTACTGTACTCATAGTACAAGCTGTTACTGTACACTTGTTAAAAGTGTGTTACTTAGTATACTTTAGCTGAGACTGCTGTGCTGTCACTAGGAGACATATTTTATCCTATTTATGTTGAGAACAGAGCTGATAATAATGCTCAACTGTCAAATCCTGACAGTGTAAATGTATATATGTATTGCATGAATGAAGTTTCAATGAAATAAAGCCTTAAAGAACTGTTTTTGAATATTTTTCAATCGACTCTTCCTACGTATGAACTTAATTCTTAAGAAGCTTCGGTAAATATTCTACGGTATATAGTGGGGGGCTGGTGTATCTACGTACTGAGGTATATAATGTAGGGAGATGATCATGAACAATGATCAGAGTTGCTCGTATAACTTACTTCGTGTATAGTAATGTTGTAATAATATAACAGTACATTAATGGTGGTGGGTGTGTATACTACTAACGAGTATGGTAGTAGTTAGTAAGGAATAGTTATGGTGATAGGAGTACTAGCAGTATAGCTATACCTAAGGTAATATGCTCTAGTAGTAATAGAAATAATGTAACCAGGTAGTAAGTAGCAGTTGGTAAACCCTGTCAACCTACCACATACTTCCACCACCCAAGACGAGTGAGCTTTTCAGACGTGGTGGCTAATGAGGTTCTCCAACATCTGCAGTAGGAGTGGATTGTTCCAGAAATGCTGCCACCTGCAGTTTCGGAGCTACCAGTACAGGTGCCCAGTGTTTGTGGAGGAGATGCTACTTTGAGTAAGTGTAGGCGTTATTGTGCTGCCAACATACCTCAGTAGCCATACCAGGGGAACTACTGACCTCTAAACATTTACGTTGTTGTGGGAGGTTATAACACGCAATTTATGAAATTGGTTTCCTAGTCCATCCTCCCAATTCTGATCAGTGCTAACAGGAATCGGGCCTCACAAATACAAAATGGTTCTAACCTCGGTAAATCCCACATTTTTTGGGTGCCAAACACGGACCTTTTCATTTATACCGATTATGAATCGAGAAGGGTAACGTGGAATTAAAGAAGATTGTCAATTTGGTAGTTTTGCGAAGGAAACTAGAGGGAAAATAAAGCACAGGAGATTCGTAAGCATTTAAAAAGGAGTTCAGAGTTAAATGGTTGGATCACGACCACAGTCTCTCTAGGTCATTTCATCAAGTTCTGCCAACTAAGCTTCCTGATTTTGACAAACTACAGGAGGGTGTGGGATGTTTGGTTCACACTCAGGATGGAATGGAGAAAGGAAACTCACAATGTGCTCTCTATATACATGTTGTATTGGATGTACAATGCAGCTTGGTGCTGGGAAGGCAGCATGGTTACAAGCGTGATGTAGAGAGAGCTGGTTAGTGAGGACTCTCAGAGAAGGACAGCTTGTGGGTGCATACATGCTGTGAGACCGCCAGGTGATCTGCAACAACCAGGTGGAAAGAGAGATCACCACGAGGTCAGGTCTTAAATAGCGGGGGTAGGCGTGGCTCCGCAGTTGACCCCCGCTCCATGGTGTATGGCGGCGCTGGTTGACCTAGACCACGAGGCATACACTGGGAAATTGGTGGGGTCGGCTAGGCAGCGACAAACAGCGTTTGTAGGGGAGAATTCCACTACAATACTTCCCCTTCCCTCCAGGCAGTGTAGGAGACTTGTTGTCTGCAGGGTTGCATAGCACATGTGAGGCAGAACGGGCAGTGCGTGCCTCATTTGAGACAACGGTGATGGCGTGGATGAGCCGGTCGCTGGGGACAACTGTCTAGATACACAATATCTGTGGGAGTAGAAGGAGAATAAGGGTGTGTGGAGGCCATGAATGTTGTGCTTCCCTCACTGCAGGTACAGGGTCGTCAGATGCGCCTGCTGGGGTGTGTGGGCCTGGGTCAGGAGCAGGGGCTGCGTCAGCAGAAGCGGATGAGGGCTCGTGACAGCAGCTGGGTCCACGACAGCAGCAGGATGCAGGACATTAGCAGGGAGTACCCGAGGGAGAAAAGGGGTGTGGGTCCGCACTCAGGAACAGAGGCCGCATCAGGGGCGGCAGGGGTTACTGCTGGGCCAGGGTCGGCGTCTGAGGCAGGACGGGTGTGCTGGGGTCAGTAGGACGTGGTGCTTGGGGCAGGAAGAGGAGCTGGTGTCTGCTTAGAGTAGCAGAGCTGCTCTAGGGTGTCTAACCTGCGGTGTAGACAGTAGCTGTAGAGCCGATGAGAGCTGCTTCTGGGTGGATAAGCCAATCTTCCATGTTGCTTGAAGACTGGGAGCGTGATCAGTTTCTCCTCCATCCTGTGTGAGTGCGAATCTCCGGGAGTTATCATTTGTGGGGTTCAAGATGGTTTGGTTCACACTCAGGATGGGATGGGAAATGAAACTCACAATGTGCTCTCTATATACATGTTGTATTGGATGTACAATGCAGCTTGGTGCTGGGAAGGCAGCATGGTTACAAGCGTGATGCAGAGAGAGCTGGTTGGTGAGGACGCTCAGAGAAGGACAGCTTGTGGGTCGCCATGCTCTCCGGCAGGAGAGAGGACCGCCAGGCAGACGGGACGGAGGCAGAGGACGCATGGCAGAGCCTGAGACGGAGAGACCCTTGAGCAGTAGAGGGCGACAGGCGGAGGTGGGTGGTGTTTGTGAAAGAGATCTGCCACGAGGTCAGATCTTAAATAGCAGGGTGGTGGCTTGTGGTTGACCCCCTCCCGTCAGTGTGTAGTTTGACCTAGACCACGAGGCATACACTGGGGAATTGGTGGAGTCGGCTAGGCAGCGACAAACAGCATTTGTAGGGGAGAATTCCACTACAAGGGCTTTTAAGTGTGCAGGTTTGACCAAGTGGAGTAACGATACAAGAACCTTTATCAGCACTTAATGCATGTTAAATTTATTACGACTTCCATGGCAGAAGACCAATTACGACCAGTTAGGAAAAAACTTGGGTCGAGGCTCCATTTCATTTGTGAAGTGTTTGAATACGGATTCAAGGGGATGAAATTTTACAATTCACATATTGCTTGATGAAGCTATAGTGCAAGTGTATCGAGCTAGAGGATCGGGTGGTTTCTCAAAGGTGAATTAAGGATCATCTAGATGGAGATCATTAATAGTGGACCCCACGGTCTCCCCATGTTACTTGGATGGAAAAAGTTTGTACGATGTTCAGAAGTTTAGTAAAACTAAATTTCACGCGGTATATTGTATACAAGTCATTTGCGAGAGAAATGGGAAGTGAATGTTTAAATTTGTCTAGATCAATCTAGAGAAATCATGATTAAAAAAATACGTCTATTTAATATACATATCGCCAAGTGGTAAGAAATCGGGCATAATGTAATTAAGTTTATTGTACAAGGGTGTTTAATATATACCCAAACTTGAACATAATTTTCAGTAGAAACTCTCCGATTCGTCCCTACTTCGGCCGGGTTCGTTCTTGGCTGCCCACAGGACCAAGCTAGGTTAGTGTACTCTGGTTGAAGCTCATGGTTTTAGCCACTTTGACCGTGAGCCCGACTTAATTCATCCCACCGCTGTAACATGGCTAGTAGTTACCCCAGATATACAACCAAGTTCTGAAATAAAACAAATATTATGGGTCAAATATAAAAGTCTATTAAGTATCAAACTATCACAAACAGAAACAACTCCCCAGTTACACGGATATATTGCCAAGCTATACCAAATATAATTAATTCCACAATATTTTTAGTTAAACACACACGAAAAAATATATACTCACGTAAATTAATAATAGAAGCTAAAAAATGTAGAGATGTATCTTCTTAAGTAATGGAACACTACTTCTTTCGAGGTTATGTTTAGCACTGACCTCTTGGAGCAGCTTTCAGGGTATTTAAAGGCCACGGCGGCGGGCGGGGGGTGGGGGAGACATTGGATTTAGGCGGGAAAATCTTAACTAGGCTAACCACCTCATCACAAGTGTTTAAGACGTTTAATTTTTCTATAAGACTTCACTGTGTCTCGATTATCTATTTCCTTTCTATTGTTACTTTTACTATTTTTTCTATTTATAACCTTTTTACTTTTCACTATACAGGGTAGAGATTAATAAATGTGGTTTTTACCGGGAGTTAAACAGGAGTAACAACCATTAGCAGCTTAACGGTAGTAGAAAGTCGTAGTACTTGTCATGCTATTTTTATCAAAACCTCAAATGGCAGATCACATTTTAGTATTATTTGAAAGATTTTATGAATAGAAAATAATTATCAGAGTTGGAAGTTTCTTTACATTTGTCACTTTCACATACAGTAAATATACATCTGAATCACTAGGTAAAAGTTTCACACCCTTTAAGTAAACCTGCAGTACTTAAGTATTCCAGGCAGTATATAAGTACCAGCAACATATAGGCTTTACTAACGTGCAGTATTGTTAATGAATGTGATGAGAATACTTCAAAGTTTGTATATATATAAAATAGATCTATAATTTGCTTTAGTTCCTCCAAGAAGTACAAGTTTCTGTAGTGCCACAGGAATGAGGGCACATTTTCTTTCTTGTTAAATTACTGAAATCTTTATGTTTTCAGTTATTTCACACCAAAAATCATTTTATTTTTACGGACTCTATTACATGCTAACATAGTTTTATGTAAATGGTAATAAATGATTCAAATGGCTGTTTTATATATTCAACGTAAAAAGGTAATAAGATAAGGAATGATATGGAGGTGAGCGCCATCTATGAGTTAACAGCGCTACTAAACCTTCATCACGGGGTACAGGGGGAGAGTTTCTCGTCTGGTGGTTCTTGGATCCATCACCAGCTGGAGCCACAAGACAGAGGAACAAGATGGAGGACGGACCAAGTGTACCACGATCTGACAGCCCCGAAAATATCTGCCTGAGGCATCGGTAAGACATTTATTCATAATATTATACCAAATATTTAACATTAATAATACTAAGAAGTTATTGGAGAATTATTATGGTTAGACAGAGTGTATTTAATGGTTAATTTAGTTAATTGTGCTGGGTCATCTGGTGGAAGTGGTGAAGTACTGTATTGGTATATTTCCACTTGTTGCCGCTATATGACATCAAAGTTTAAAGTATGTTTTTCCGGTGGTTTTTGATGTTATGAACGAATTTGACCTTCATCTCTAGTGCAAATCAGTAGTTTTGAGATAAGCCCCTGGTGAATTAATATAAGTGGACAACCATGGAGTTGTTGATCAGTGTGTTGTTCCGATGGTTTAGGTAAATATTCGTCCATTGGCTGTCATCGGGTTTTGTACAAGAATGTTTTTTTTTTCGAGATTTTTCAGTGTTGTACTCAAATGTGCCCTTTTCTTTTGTAAAGTAACGTGTTTTGCAAAAAAAGGACATTTTCAATTTTAACAAAGTGCTAATTTTGCCAATAAAATTGAGGTCAAATTTGAGTAAAACACCAAAGTACACCAAAAACTAATTCTCATATCAAAGAACCTACCTAACCTAACCTACGAGGAGGAGACGAGTTAGGAGTATAACCTCGGGTAAACACGGCGGGAACCTGCGGACAGCCAATGGACCAATATTAACCCACTTTTCTTCAATGACGTTTCCCTCACAAATGACTTAAATATAGCAGGGAGATTAGGTAATTTTAAGTAATTTCTGAGGAAAACGTCGTAGAAGGAACGTGTTTTAACATTGTCTAAACCATCGGAAAAACACATTGCTCAACAAAAAGTCAATGTTTGTCCACTTGTAAAAATTTACCACCCTGCCCCTCAGAAACTAGAGCTATAAGAATCGAGGTAAAAAGTGTCCAAAACGCACAAAAACCCATCGGAAAAAGTTTTGGATTTAACCTAACCTAACCAAACCTTAACTAACGTGGGTGTGTACCGCCATGAACAGACATACATAATGAACTGTTAAATATCTCGCTTAAACGTATTTTGTTCCAGAAATGTTATTGAAGAAGTGTCTTAGAATTGTCAAAATTACTGATTGCAATTATAAAATTCCCGAGATTCGTTTAGTGACAAGTGAAATGGCAAAAATAGGTTTTCTCTAGTGTATTTTGTTTTTCGAGCAATTCTAACCTTCATTTCTGGGATAAATGAGCCGTTATGGAGATATGATGACCTCAGTTACCGGGACGAGTTTGATTTTGTTCATTTTTATCCAGATGTTGTTGTTATAGAATTTTAAGAGGCGACATTTGCTAGAAGCTAATACTGTATAATCTGATGTAATATAACCAACCAAAGCGACCTACCTAACCTTACCTAACTTCCTAGCCAGGGCATGGAATTGCCATATTAAACAAAGTACTTATTTTGATATCTGGTACCAATGAAAGCAACTTTATAGAAGCGTTACTGTGTAATTTGTATTTTTGTGGATGCATGAGTGCGTTCGGTCTTGGCGAGTTGGCTATAAAGAAACGCAACGCGGCGAATCGGCAAATTTTTTGGAGGTGTGTTTACGTTAAATGTAATTATTCGCCACAGAGCACGGAGAGACATCGTTTTAGTGTCGCGTGCTCGGTTTTTCAGTGTTTTCCCCCCATTTCCTCCAACGTTCATCCCTTACCCATTACAGGTGATTTAAGATCATATAAAAAATGAATAAAAAAGTGTTTTTAATTAAAATAAAAAGTTGTCGCCTCTTATAATAAGAACACCTATGGAAAATATGAACCAAATCGGAAAAACTCTTGCTGGTGGTAGTGGTGTTCTGAGAGAAAAAAGAAAGAAAACCTAACCTAACCTTTCCTATCCCTTAACACTTCAAATAATATATAAAGGTTACTTTATTTAACTGATGATAAATGTAAAAGTTATTTCATTAATGTTTTGTCAGCGAGTCATTAGCATTTATAGGTCACTAGGGAATCTGGAATACATTGAAGAAACTAATTTGCAATCCCAATAGATTTGAACTGTCCTGTCACAGCAGATTATGTGAAATTCAAACGAAAGAAATTTAGATATTAAATTGCGCAAAAGTTTTTGCCCGCTAGTGCAATAAGAATCCGTCGATATTGTCGTAGCTTCGTCCTATTTTGGTTGCGTCCACAAAATGTAACCTCGATATGTCGCGTAAGAAACCGGGTGTGGCGATTCAGTTTTTGTGCGTCCTTCGCAAAAGGTTAGGTAGGGTTTTCAATTTTGTTTAATTCAGTTTGGAAGAATGATTGTTGTTGTTTCTAGTGTTAAAGGAAATAAAGGTCACACGTATCTATTAGAAAAAACAAAACAAAATAAAAACACTGATAATTGTAGTTTCGGCGAAGCGCCTACTTTCGGAAGGTCAGACTCATTCTAAAGACATCAAAAACTATTGGAAAAACCCAATTTCAACCTAACCGATTTGAGTAATCACTTTCTCCATGTGGTATTAAACAAACAAGTGCCTCTATTATAAGTGTACGAAGTTGTTATTTGACCACGATTCTGGGCCAAATAACCGTCGGCTATTTGACCGGGACCTGTGGGGATCGCACATATAGGATTTTAATGGGATTGTAGTCGGGTTGATTGTGGGCATTAAATAAGTCATTACATTATGGTATTATTTAATTGTAGAAGTTTCTGTGGCCAAAAGTATTTAGTTTTATTTTAGATCTCGGTCAAATAACCGGCGGTTATTGTGCCGAGTACCGGTCAAATAATCCCTGCCTATAATATAATAGTTTTACAGTGTTGTGTATTATATAGCTATTGGTGACATTTCCAGGAAACTTCAAGGACCAACAACACATCTCGGTATGACAAGTTGAGACTCGACCGTACAGACCCGTCCGGTCTCGTCTACGACTCCGTTAACGGAGAAGAGCCGCCGACCCGTGGGAGGCGAGATCACTTGTCGAGTGTAATGGCGTGCTGTATTTAAGTGCAACTGTACAGTGAGCCTCGACTGTGCTGTAAAGTGCGTCCATGAGCATTGGTACAGCGACCGTCAAATAACGGCGTTTTTCCATCCCATACCAAATTTTGAATGTGTGTTTATTTTGTTTTTCTTTAAAGTACAGTACAGTATATTAATAACTCTAAGCTTCGTTTTTAAAGCATAATTTCATTGTTTATTAATTATGATACTCTACAAATACTGTGCTACTTTTTCTTCTTGTATTATTCAGTTGAGTTAATTAAAGTTTTATTTGCATAGTTTTGAAGAAGACTACAGAACATAGTTTAAATTTTTACATATCAACAGTGCAGTACTTAATCTTAAGTAATATTTTCAGGCACTTTCTCCATCACTGCCTAAAGTGGACCTGAACCTTTGGACCTGATGTGAACTAGAATGAAGTTGGCTGGACCTCTAGTACTCTGTGGTATTGTATTTAATATTGTTGTGGTACTTTGAATGTTAGGAAAGCGCTACAGGCATTCCCCAGTTTATAAGAGTATTATGCCTTAAAAACCTATATTAAATCGAATCAATATTCCTATAGACGCTCATTATAAAAGCCAAGATACTTTTCTACAATAAAAAAAGTTCCCCCCCAAATTATGTACAGTCCCCCAAAAAGTATCGATAGATTTTTTAGCGGTAAAATTTGAAAATTTAGATGAAATACATCGATGTGATCCCCCATTGCGTCGGCATAAATCGGTACGCCCGCTCACTGTCGGCAACGGCTATAGATGGCGGGTAGCGAGGGAGTCGTCGTCGTGTGACATACAACCATACAGTACAGTGAACCCTCACTTTATGCGGTCAATTGAACCCACGGAGGCCCTCGTAAAGCGAGAAACGCGTAAAGTGAACAACATAACATATGGGATTAAATGAAATAGAGACCGGCTGACCCCCAAACTCCACTTTTTCCGACACAATGCCTATGTTCTAGTAAAAATAACATCTTAATTTTATGATGGTACATGCACACAATTAATACTTAAGAGAAATACAGTACATGAGAGTTGGGGAAACCACTAGATTTTAATGTGTAGTAATAAATAATACCTCAAACTAAAGTTAGGATAATATAATTGACATTGCTGGATTCCTTGTAAGACCAGGAATATTTTGAATATAAATGTCATATATTTTGCACAAAAGATAACATATTTACTCAGAGCAAACAAAATACTTAAAGTAGATCTCAAATTTGTATGTCTAATGCAAAATCTATGGTGTTTATATTCAAAATGATCATCAATTGTAAGAATTCCAGCAATGTAAATTATATTCTGGCCTGGTAATTTGTATGAATTTTATGAGCTAAAACAAATATCTTCAATAAATAAACAAAATATACTTACCAAAATACTATCTGTCAATCAAAATACCCCACCTCACCCCCTCTTCCCACCTGCTCCCTGGGTCCCTCCCTCCCTCCCTACCCCTCACCCCCACCTTCCCTCCCTACCAGAGAAATGATTGGGTTATAACAGTATATTTACATTTTTAGTGATAAATAATACCTCAGACTAAAGTTAGGATAATATAATTGACATTGCTGGATTCCTTGCAAGACCAGAAATATTTTGAATATACACTTCATATATTTTGCACAAAAGATAATATTTGCTCTGAGTAAACAGAATACTTGCATTAGATCTAAAATTTGTATGTCTAATGCAAAATCTATGATGCTTATATTCAAAATGATCATCAAATTGTAAGAATTCCAGCAATGTAAATTATATTCTGGCCTGATAATTTGTATGAATTTTATGAGCTAAATAAAAAAATTATACTTCACCCGCGTATATGAGTAGATGCACAGCGTAAAGTGGGAATTCTGGTTCTGGCAGGGTACGGCGTAAATGTAGAAATGCATAAAGTGAACCCGCGTAAAGCGAGGGTTCACTGTATAAACAAAAATATTGTCAGTACACAGCGCGATCACTACCAACGACGGCCAAACACCAACTGAGGCACCGGGGAGGGAGGGAGTGAGGAGGAGATCATGGTGGCGTCTGTTTGTCATGTGTGTGATATTATTTATCAGTTTTGGTTTAGTTTTAATATTATTTTTTGGATCATGAGGCTGAGTTAGTTTTTCATTGAATATCTTATATGTCTGTCTGTCTGTCTGTCTGTCTGTCTTGTGCTGCAGTTTTATGGAGGAGTTAAATTGTTATTGTATTTTCGTATTAAAGCATTCTAACCGAACCTAACCTAACCTAACCTAACCTAATCTATCCTAACCTAACCTAACCTAATCAAGTATAATATATCCTAAGCTAGCCTAACAAAGCCTGATCTATCTTAATCTAAACTACCCTAACTTAATCTAACCCAACTTAACCTAATCCAACCTTCCAAATAGCATTAGAGTGTTTGATCATCAGGTGAGATAAACAGCCTGAGTGACTGATCTTCAGTGTGTGTGTGTGTGTGTGTGTGTGTGTGTGTGTGTGTGTGTGTGTGTGTGTTATTTATAAACTCACTGAAGGTAACAATATGTTCTCATTACCTGCAGGAACACTTATGCAAGTATTATGTTTTCCGTCTGTATTTCTGTCTCTGCACCCGTCTATGCGTCTGTCTCTGCGTCCCTCTGTACGTCCGTTTATGCAGCTGTCTGTGCTTCCGTTTGTGTCTCCCTCAGTGGATCTGTCTGTGCGTTCCTCGGTGGGTCTGTATGTCCGTGTGGCATTTGTAAACACGGTAATACGAGAAGGACTGTTTTGGCGAGGCAAGGAACTCTATTGTAGCGAGGTAGAGAACTGTTATGGCGAAATAGGGAGCTGTAATGACGAGGCGAGGAACTGTTGTGGTGAGGCGAGTTATTCTGTTGTGTCGAGGTAAAGAAATGGTTGTGGCGAGGCGGGAAATTTTGTTTTGGCGAGGTAAGGTACTGTTGTAGCGAGGATGGGGACTGTTATGGCGAGACAGGGGACTGTTATGGCGAGGCGAGGATGATGCTGTGGCGAGGCGGAGGAATTTGCCAACCTGAAATTAGAACGAGTCTGACAGGTAAGACACATAACGTGTTACGTGAGACAAATATTTTTATTCTCAGATTATTAATTCAATTCCTTCAGTATCTTTATCGGTAATAACAATATAAGTCTGATTTGGCCGGAATTAGGTTTGGTTAGGTTAGGTCAGATTAGGTTAGGTTTGGATGGGTATATCTTGAGGGTGAATCCAGGGGAGTACATTTTAAGTGTATTAACCTGTACTAGTTAACCATATGACCACCTTTAGTAAATTAAGTGTATACATGTTTCAATATAATATATATATATATATATATATATATATATATATATATATATATATATATATATATATATATATATATATATATATATATATATATATATATATATATATATATATATATATATATATAATATATATATATATTTATATATATATATATATATATATATATATATATTTCTATATATATAATATATATATTTATGTATACTGTACTCAGATATTTTCTCAAGGAATATTTGCCGTAACTCAAAAGGATTACATTCTTTTTTTTTTAACTCTAGCTTATTAATTCTTACAGATACACTCTCCATGAACCAAGGTTTCAAATAAACTTTGTTTGGCAATGGTTCACACAAATCTACAATATTATATTCACACAACATCTGACAAAGTTTTTTAGTATAAGTATTCATCTTAAAATTACTAGTAATTGCATTAGTAAATTTATCAACAGCAGACTTCAGATACCCATCACCACGCCTAATAAGCCTTAGAGTAGAAATGACAGTCAACTCCCTAATTCTGTGTACTGTATTATGCTCGGGACATTTAGCTCCATCCTCATAATCTCTATTCTTGTCGTCTTTGGACAACCAAGCACAATCCTCATTGCTTCATTCTGAATAAACTCTAATAGCCTAAGATCTTTTCCTGAGTAAGAAGCTAGAACTGGAGCTGAATAATCAATGATACTCCTAACTGTACTCAAGTACGTACATAGATCTTAAAACTGGTATACCAACACCATTTGCTCTATTTGACAAAACTTTCAGAGGTTTTAGCCTCGCTGTACATATATTTTTGACATGCTGTGTTTAAGTTGGATAGATCAGATCAGGTTAGGTTAAGTCGGGTTGGGTTAGGTTAGGTTAGGTTAGGTTAGTTTTGTTAATTTTGCCACTTAGAGGCTAGTTTATTGTGCCCCCCATACTCATCCTATCAGCTGTAGCACAAAGAGATTACAAAGTGGTGTTAGATGAGGTAGGTGGTTAAGTTAAGTTTCAATAGGTTAGGTTAGATTGCGTCAGGTTGGATTAAGTTAAGTTAGGTTAGGTAGGTAATAAGTAGATAGGTTACGGTCGGTAGGTGGGAAAGTTAGGTTTGATTAGGTTAGCTTATGTCAGACGGGGAGGTTAGGTTCGATTATATCAGGTTAGGTTCGATTATGTCAGGTTAGGTTAGATTACCCTCAGGTTAGGTTAGATTATGTCAGGTTAGGTTAGATTATGTCAGGTTAGGTTAGATTATGTCAGGTTAGGTTTGATTATGTCAGGTTAGGTTAGATTATGTCAGGTTAGGTTAGATTATGTCAGGTTAGGTTAGATTATGTCAGGTTAGGTTAGATTAAGTCAGGTTAGGTTAGATTATGTCAGGTTAGGTTAGATTATATCAGGTTAGGTTAGATAATGTCAGGTTAGGTTAGATTATGTCAGGTTTGGTTAGATTATGTCAGGTTAGGTAAGTAGGTGGAGGTGGGTAAAAAAGGATAGGTTAGGTCGGCAGGTTTTAGTGTAGGAGCTTAAGTAATCCCGTAAAAATTTCATGTTAATTTTTGACACCATACATCGTAATAATCCTTATAAACTATGTTAAGGAACTGTGGTGTAATTTTTTCTGAACGGTTTATTATAAGTTTTATGCCATTAAAGAAGTTTTATCAAAGAGCGGCGTAATGAACCACAGACGTATTACCATTAACTCCTAAGTAACTTAAAACATGACTAATAACCTATGAACATGTCGTATTATATCATTACAATTTAACGTAATATATTATGAATGCTGTTATAATATCTTAAGTGTGTTACAAACATGGCTGCTCATATATGCCATCCTGTCTCTGGCAAAGAAGAGATTGTAGTAAGTAAAATTAATTGCTAAAGACAAATACTGGAAATTAACATATACTTATTACCATTATCTGAAAAGCTTAGAACCACCGTTTTATATTTATTAAAAAAGTTTGTAGTGTTTTACATCATGTGTATACAAGTCACAAGTTATTATTTACGACATTGCTTCAGTCCTCGTCATCAGAGTCTTCTGTGTACAACAGATTCCTTCACTTTGTTTAGGCATTTCTCATCATCTGCTTGACAGTTACACATCTCGGTGCATGTCATGCTATTCTTTCTGATTCTTTCTGTATGAACATGACAATGATCCACATTTCCTGACGCCACATCCACATTTAACAAGTTCTGTGATTGCTTCTGGAGCTGGTGGTTGGTCTGATATTACTAGTATGAAACAGTCATTGTCAATCTTCCAGCCATGCTCTAATTGTGAAAGCATTTCACTGTCTGCATTACAAGACCACAGAAGAGCTTGATACCTTCCTCTCAATATATGATACTTTAGAGTTGCTGCAGTCGCTGGTAGTTCTCCAGCTTCTGCCTGCGTTATCTTGAAGAGATGCCATCTAAGTTTTGACAGTTTAGTGAAAGTCATTCGTGGACAGTAGAGCTGAAATACAAATTCCTCTAGACCAATATACATGTCTGCTGGAGGGCATTTGGTCTACTCAGCATCTTGAATGCATCTAGGACTTTTGTGTTAGATTTCATCAAAGTGCTCCAACATGCTTTCTTTCCTTTGCCAACAAATTTTCCAATGCAGTCAGATCCTGTGAAGGCATGTAGAGAGCCTGTAAAACTCTGCCCAGTGTCGTCCTCACCCCAGTTCCTGTACATAGCATGTTTCTCCAGGGTGAGGCTGCTTTAATTTTACCAAAACATCAATTGTCTGGTGACGATATGTGCAATTGCTGCTGCCCTTCTGTGATGCCATATACTTATCATATAGCTTTAGTTCTACTCTTGTGATAACAATTTGATGGTTGAAGTCTTATTTGCTGCTTTCCACGACAGTAGATTAACCTTGTTCAGCTTTTCCCAGATGCCCAATGGACCAACAATACGTTCCTTGACAAAATTTTCATAATTTTGTCTTCCAACTTCATATGCACATAGATTGTCATATTTGGCATTTTCTGGCATTACAGCTCCAGTTACCAAGTTTATAAGAGCATCATTTTCCTGGGATTACAGTCACCAATAACATTATGTAGCTTCTGTACATCAGCATATTGACAGCTGACAATAGCTGTAGAGAGCTCTAGTGTTCTGTTCTTTTTAGCAATCTTCATAAGGTTGTTATTTTATTATTGAACTTGTAATTTGAAAGCCCAAATGAGGTAGCGATCTTTTATCACCTTCAAACATCACGTGATATTGCCTCTCAGTGATTTTTTTCCTCTCTTACTTCTGCCAGACAAATACGACGCTATCCATCAAGCAATATCACCATATATTTCTTAATCTACAGGTGCCAAGGTTTACAAAATGACGGATGGTGTTAAAAATTAACTTTAAATTTTTACGTGACCACATAATATTATTGTCTTGTTGGGTTTCTGAGAGAACTTCACGGCTAAATAGCGCCTCTGTATTGATAGCCGGTACATGTCGTAATATCCACCGCTCATAGTTAAATCTTTATGTCCGTTTATTTTGTTCTAATTTAAGTATCAAAGAGTGTTTTCATTTTTAAGTATCTTAAGTATCTTTTTTCCCCACTCCTAAGTGTCTAAGTATGATTTATTTTCATTTTTAAGTAACTAACCATATTTTTGTTTTCATTATAAAATGTGATTGATATAGACAACAGAAGTAAATATCAGCTGGAGGTCGTAAACGAAGCTGATGTGAAGTATTTTGACTCACTGTTCCCACGAACTAATTGCTTCACTGGTTTATACCGAAGAAATAAAACCGTCAACGAACCATCCGATTCAAATGTGTCTTAGGCGATACAGGGTGTTTATGCGTCACTCTGATACCAAGAATGACTTTGTGTACTGTGGTGAAGCTGAGGGTAGGATAGGGTTGGGTTGGGTTGGGATGGGTTAGGATTACACATGTGTGGGTATATTCCGTCGCATTTTATAGGTATCTTGCGTCTTTCTCTTTATTCCTTCTTTATCATGAGTATCTGTGCCTATTAATACACCACCTCGCAGGATAGTGGAAGAGGAATGGATAGTAACGAGATAATATTCCCCAACATATACACTTAAGCATTTTAGGTGCTGGGCCAGAAGTTACATGACTCTCAAATTTCCTCGGCTTGGCTGATGCAACTTCTTGGGTTTTGTGTTATCATATTAAATCCTCCTATAGTCCTCCTTGGGTCCCTCCACCTGTAAGACCCTCCACTTGTAAGACTCTCCACTTGTAAAACCCTTTAGGGATTTGAAGTACCTTCTCGTCTTGGCTCCACTAGTACTGTACACACCCTCTCTAGCCTTAGTTTACAGTAATGTTGAAGTATATAGTGAAGACTCACAGCTCATGGGATAGAAAAACAAAAGATGCTTGTTTTATTTATTTATTTATTTATTTATAGTTTATTTTAGAATCGAGATTTAAAACAAAATATGGCTGTGGGACTCGGACCAAGAATAAAAAATAAATGAAAAATAAAATAAATAAATCGTAAATTGGTGCATTGTTTCTCCAGGGGTAATTATAGAAGTACAAATGTTCTCCAGTAGTGGGTAACGATCATAGTCACGTATAGAGCTTCCGACGCAGGTAGATTGATATAGATGCATTACCTGGAGTTAGTGGGTTACAGGGGCCTCTTACACGATAATATTAAAGGTGTTTTTCCTTCTGTTTGTGGCACTTGAGGTGTTTAGGTTAGGTTTAATTAAAATGGTTTAGTTATAATAGTTATATTACGATAAGTTAAGTTGAATTTAGAACTTTTTATTTGCATATATCGTGTTTTAGAAGGATTTGTTAGCTAATAAGTTTAATTTGGATACGTTTAGTTTAATTTAGATCATTTGATTTTACAAGGTCGTATTATAATGACTGGGAACCATATAGAAACCTGTTAGAAGTAAATATTTCTACGGCAGTGAATGAGTAGGTCAATAAGTGGTGTATAGAGCTGCTGACGCAACTTAAACGGTATGTACTGTACATTATATGTTATCAGAGCTTTCCTGTTGTACGTAACCGCCTCCGTCAAAGTGTCTTAGTGGCTCATGTGAAGATTAGCCTCTAGTTTATTTAACCTCAAGATTAACTACACTGGCACTGCCTGACCTGACCTGACCTGACCTGACCTAACCTAACTTAATCTAACCTAACTTAATTTCCCAGGTAGCGTTAGGTTAATCATTAGTTGAAATAAGCTGGGAGGGTTAATCTTCAGGTAATCTATCTTAATTAACAATTTTGGTCAGGTGAGGCCTTCCTTACCTTACTCGAGAGCAGGAGGAGGAGGACTTGCTAACATCTACAGATCATCGTCAACTAAGGCAGATATTGAATACCTTTTGTTTACCTTCGTGGCTTAAGAACACATCTTAACACCATAAGACTATTCGCCTCAATACAATAATACAGTAATTGATTATTGTATTCTAATAAATTGCAATAATATCTTGTAGACAGATTTATTTATTTGACCTTAGTATGAATGAAACTGGTTGGTGTGATAATGGTAAACATCCTTGGAAACTTGGCTCTGTGTGTTCACCCGACTCGAAATATGCTAAAAGGTAGTAATACTCTACCCTTGATGATCTTCCATATGAATATATGATTGTGCCAGCAACTCATTCTAGACTTAGTGCCCCCTGGAGGAGAAAGTAAATACAATGTTGATTTATTTTGGTCACAACACACGCTAGAAGATTATTTTTTCCTATTTAACTAAATAATTAACACTATGTAGCTAACTAATTATATGACTCAAAGATGGTAACCAATATGGCGTCGATATTGTTCACATACTCTATGATAAATAGTGTAGGTTATGTATATAAGCTACTGTGCCGAGTAGCAACCCTGTATATAAGCTACTGTGCCGAGTAGCATTTATATATATCATCACGTGGCAACACTGCACGTTATGTGGCAACATTGCCCCGAGGTAAAAGGGTGGGAATACTGAATTTTCATAAGATTTCAAGTTAAAATTTACCTAGCAAGAAATGAAAACTTTTCAAATCTGAAGATATCACATGATTCTGCACATAGAACTACATCATTAATACCATGGGCCGATTTTTCAAACTTAAAAAAAAAAAAATTCGCCTCCGTATGACACACCCTATTAACAAGGTATTCCAATTCTTACCTCTTCTTACTATTATCAAAATCATAAGTACTCCACTAAATACTGCCTGGTCGAACCCTCTTTCACTACCCTGCCAATAGATAAATTAATTCACCGCCACAACCACCTCACTGTTTTCCAGTAACTTGAAGGCAGTCACTCAGCTCTCCTCTGCTACTTAATAAAAGCCTTATCTGCCTCTATCAGCTTCCCTCTCCATCGTTAACGATTTTATACGTTCAGAATCCTCCCCTCTCTATCATACGAATTTCCAAAATGACTTTGTTGTCATATAGACTTATCACTTTTCCTAAAGTTTTCTCCATTAAAATTTTTGTAGTAGTGGTATGATCTGCACACGAGCTT
>NW_024733335.1:0-12500 GCF_018991925.1 Homarus americanus
GGGGTGTGTTGGGGTGTAGTGTGAGGTGTTAAGTGTAGTGTGAGGTTGTGTTAAGTGGAGTGTGAGGGTGTGTTAAGTGGAGTGTGAGGGTGTGTTAAGTGTAGTGTGAGGGTGTGTTAAGTGTAGTGTGAGGGTGTGTTAAGTGCAGTGTGAGGGTGTGTTAAGTGTAGTGTGAGGGTGTGTTAAGTGGAGTGTGAGGGTGTGTTAAGTGCAGTGTGAGGGTGTGTTAAGTGCAGTGTGAGGGTGTGTTAAGTGGAGTGTGAGGGTGTGTTAAGTGGAGTATGTGACTGGATCGCCTGTCTGCTTGAAATGAACATTGATTTTGTTTGTATAAAGTTAACGGTCACATGTATTTTATTGGTGTGTGTGTGTGTGTGTGTGTGTGTGTGTGAATCCGCGTTTATGTATGTATGTATGTATGTATGTATGTATGTATGTATGTATGTATGTATGTATGTATGTGTGTGTGTGTAATACATAAAACTACGTAAAATTATGAAGTGAAAAAGTAAACACTAAAGTATGGATTAACAAACTCAATATGTCGTGTTCAAGTGTCAACAAAAGTGCCATGGGTCATCCCCTTTAATACACGTCAGCACTTGTAATTCTTTTTAAGTGGATAAGTTGACAGTGAGGATGAACTACCAACAAACTCACTACTACCAATAGGGTGAATCTCTGGTCCTCCAATATGTGGTGCTCGAGTGTAGTGTCAACAGGAGTGTTTTATTATCCTCTGTGACAAAAGTTGGAGTCAACACATTTCACAAAGTTACACCGCATCTTGGCGAGGCCTTTTGTCCCGACTGTCCCTCCCTCCCTCCATCCCGCTCCCGTCGTCAAGAAGTGCCAGGACGGGCGAACGATCGTCTGGCTTTGATGTTCCAGGAGTCATAGTAAGTGTGTTATTCCGTTACTCTTCTTCTCATTCTTCTCTTCATAGTCTTGTACCCTCATCTTCGTCCTTCTTATCTCCTTCCCCCCCTTTTTTTTACCCTATCTTTCTTCCCTCTCCCTTTCTTGTACTCTTCCTCCCCCCCACACCAGTAACTCTTCCCCCTACCCATTCCCATCTTCCTCTTTCCTACTCCAAACCCCTCCTCTCTCTCTCACCCATTTGGGATCTAACTCTCCCGCTCTCCCAGCCTCTCCCCCATTCTTCCCTGTGTTTCTCCTCCATACCCCCTTCAGTCTTCCCTCCCCCATACACCCCTCCTTGTCCCACCTCCCCTCCTTACACCCCTCCCCTTGTCCCTCCCCTCATGCACCCCTCCTTGTCCCCCTCTCCTCCTTACCTTCCCTGTCTCCTATAATCCCTCCCCGCCTTCCCCTCTCCCCAATAGGGATCAGAAAATGGGGGGTGGGGAGATGGATGTGGGGAGGTTATAACATCTGCTGTTGATTAATGAGACGGTCGTGGAGGCAAAATTTATGAGTTGTGAGCTAAAACTCATATCTATTCACGAAGCTGTGTGCGTGTGTGTGTGTGTGTGTGCGTGTGTGTGTGTGCGTGTGTGTGTGTGTGCTTATATGTGTGTGAGTGAGTGTTATGGCCTGGAAGCGCTCATGTACCTGTATGTTCCGCCAGACGATCTTTCACTCGACACATGCCTCTGGTGGCGGTGGTTTTGCCATAATAATAATTGGCCTCACACACTTGTTGTTAGTTATTTTATTCAGTAACTCTCAGTAATATTCCTCACATATTTTTTTTTAAGACAAAACAATCGCTGGCGGCCATGTTGAAAGTCTGACCTTGAGCGAGTGTCAGTTACCGTTTGTGTCGACATGCCATTTTCTTTTCCTTTATAAACTCAAGAGAAATACTCGTATATCCTAACTATTTCTTTTACAAATAAAATAATCGCTGGTGGCCATTTTGTATTTTCCCATCAATAAAACTAATATCTTAGGTTGGATACCAATTCCCGTTTTCTGTTGGCCCGACAGAATTCTTTTTGCTTGTTGCTTTAAAGCTTTTCTCATTTCCATTTTGCTTTGGTGTGTGTGTGTGTGTGTGTGTGTGTGTGTGTGTGTGTGTGTGTGTGTGTGTGTGTATTTTGTTTCACCTTTTCTCATCTCCATTCTCAGCGGTTTTCTCATCTTTTACCATTGTTTTTCCTTTATTTGGTGTCTGGATGTACAATTACTTTCCACTCACTTTTATTTGTTTGTCTTCTCTTGTCATTTGTTTATTAAATTTCGTTTTCTCTTTCATCAAATCATTTCTTTTTTTTTACAATTTCTGGTTCGATTTTTTCCTTTTTTTTATTCTTATTCCATTTTTATCAGTTTTAAATAATTTACATTGTTTATAACCTTTATATTACTTTTTTCTCTATTTAAACTTTCCTTTATTTCACTTATTTCTTATTGAGTTATTTAATTATCTTTCCTCCTTATTTACTTTCATTCCATTTGATTTTTTTTTTTCCGTTTCCATTTTTATCGTTTTATTTATTTTTTACATCGTTCTCCAGTCGTCTCTATTGTATGGTAATTGACACGTTATTGATTGCTTGTTTCCTTTATCCTATTCCAATTTCCCTCTTTTTTTCTTCTCATCATTCCCAATTTTGTGTTTTCATTATTCCCATTCCTAATTTTGGCTAACTGTCCTTCATATAGTGTTTTATCTATACTAACAATTTGGTTTATCATAGTCCCTATTTCACTCTGGTTTAGCATCTTCTCCTATTCCCGTTTATCATAATTCCTTTTTCATTTGGTTTTCGTCATTCTCATTGTGATTTATCGGTATCCTTATGCTATTCTGTTATCATCAGTCCCCTTCTTAGTATGGTTTATCAAGATTCTCTCTCCATGTCGTTTCTTATTGATATTCACTCATTTCCACTGTGGTTTATCATAATTTCCTCCATTTATTTCTCTTTATATTTTCCCTCATTTTCTTCTCATTACTTCATCACCCTCTTTCCCTTCACCCGCCTCATTTCTTCCCTCCCTCCATCTACCTCCACCACTTCCTTCCCTCCATTCACCTCTCTCCACTTCCCTCTCTCTATCTCTCCATCACACTACTCAGCCCATTCTTTCATTTCATCTTTCCGATACATCTGTCTTCATTAAAATATTCCCGGGTCGTCTCCCTCCCCACCAGTTCAGTACCTTCCACTGTGAACCACCCCTCCTCCCCACCAGTTCAGTACCCTCCACTGTGAACCACCCCTCCCTCCCTCCCCACCAGTTCAGTACCCTCCTGTGAACCATCCCTCCCTCCCTCCCCCCAGTTCAGTACCCTCCACCAACCATCCCTCCCTCCCTCCCACCAGTTCAGTACCCTCCCATGAACCACCCCTCCTCCTCTCCACCAGTTCAGTACCCTCCACTGTGAACCATCCTCCCTCCCTCCCCACCAGTTCAGTACCCTCCACTGTGAACCATCCCTCCCTCCCTCTCCACCAGTTCAGTACCCTCCACTGTGAACCATCCTCCTCCCTCCCCACCAGTTCAGTACCCTCCTGTGAACCACCCCTCCTCCTCCCACCAGTTCAGTACCCTCCACTGTGAACCACCCTCCCTCCCTCCCACCAGTTCAGTACCCTCCACTGTGAACCATCCCTCCCTCCCCTCCCTCTTCCCTAACAGTGCAGTGTTTAGCGATCTTAAGCTTCCTCTCTCAATCTCACTGTATTATATTAACTCGTAAAAAACGTGAAAAAATAATTCCAATGTTGCTTAGCCTTTTCTTATATTTAACTTATCTTCACCTCACCACACTGCGACACACTCCCTCACCATACGACACACCCCTCACCACACTACGACACTTCCCTCACCATATGACACACCCCTCACCATACGACACACCCTCACTATGACACACTCCCCTCACCACTGCGACACTCTCTCTCACCATACGACACTCTCCCTCACCATACGACACACTACCCTCACCACCTCCCCTCACCACACGACACACTCCCTCACCACACTACACACCACCCTCACCATACGACACACTCCCTCACCACTGACCCCACCACCACCCCAACACACACTCTCTCACCATACGACACACCTTACACACCTCCCCTCACCATATGACACACTCCTCACCATACGACACACTCCCTCACCAAATGACACACTCCCTCACCATATGACACCACCTCACCATAAGACACTCCCCTCACCACACGACACACTCCTCACCATACGACCACCTCCCTCACCATAACACACCCACCAATACACACTCACCACACCATGACACACTCCCTCACCATATGCACACACTCCCCTCACCATATGACACACTCCCTCACCTTGACACACCCTCACCAAACACACATCACCATACTCCCCTCACCACACCCCTGTCCCAAGAGAGCGCCTGGTAAACATGCATATTCCATTTGTTGATGGAAAGACTTGTTGCAAACTCTCACTTCAGTGCCCCACTCCCCACTCTCTCTCTGTTTACTTGGAGGGTGTCTACCTGTCTGCCTGTCTGTCTGTCTGTTTGTTTGTTTGTTTTGTTCCTTTGTCTGTCTGTCTGTTTCTGCTTGAGTGTCTGTCTGTTTATCTGCTGAGGTATATGTATGCCTGAGTGTCACAGCTCTCCCTCTTTCCCCTAAACCCTACGTATCCCCATCTCGCTCTCCCTCCTCCCCTACACCTCTCCTCCTCCTTCCTCCCTCCTCTACACCTCTCCCTCCCCTCCCTTCCCCTCTCAATTTCCTCTTTGTCCCATTCACTTCCCATTAACTCTTACTCCCTCTCCCACACCTGGATATGCCTCATTTCACTTCCCTCACTCCTCAGCTCCGGTGAGGTGTTAGAGCTAACTCTCTCTCACACCTTCGTCCCTCACCTCTCTCTCTCTCTCTCCTCTCCTCTCTCTCCTTCCCCATCACTCCCATATATTTTCCTCCTTCCTCTCCTCCTCTCTCTTCTCTTTTTCACCCTTTCCTTACTTTATTTATCCTTCTTATTATTTCTCTCCTTTTCTCCCCCCTCTCTCCTTTCATCCCTCATTAATCTACCTTCATCCCTTTCTCTTCCTTCTTAGTCCCCCATTATTATCCCTTCTCATCTACTCTCCCTCCTCCCTCCTGATCTATCTCTTCTATCCTTCTTCCTCCTTCTTAACCTGTTAGCCCTCCCTGCTTCTCTCCTTCCTTCCTCCTCCATATTTCCTCCATTATCCCTTTCTTTCCTACTCTCTTTCCATCTCTACCTCCCTCATACCTAATTCTCTCTCTTCTCTACCTACCTTATCTCTCTCCCTTCCTTCTCTACCTAACCCTCTCTCTCCCTCAACCCTGGACACGAGTTCTGCCTCCCAACATGGCCGACAATTGAGTCAAGTACTCTAGGCACATCTCCCTTGTGTGACATAAGGAAAATTTAAGTGTGATTCAGATTTTTCAATATTGATTCCGGAGTGTTTCATAGTTGAGTGTGTTGCCTCCAGTTGACAGGATGTGTGTGTGTGTGTGTGTGTGTGTGTTTTGTGTGTGTGTGTGTGTGTGTGTGTGTGTGTGTGTCCCACTTTCTCTCTACCCCTCCAAAATCTACATCTACCTGCCCCCCTCCTCCCTCCCCACTTCTCTCCTCTCTCTTTACCTATCCTGACAACCTCTCTATCCCTAACTCTCTCCCATCATCCTTCACTTCTTCATCATCTCCCTGCTATCCCACACCTCCATACTATCCCACACCCTCCATACTATCCCACACCCCTATACTATCCCCACACCCCACACCCTCCATACTATCCCACACCCCCTATACTATCCCACACCCCCATACTATCCCACACCCTCCATATACTATCCCACACCGCCACAATGAACCACACTTAGTAAATTGGAAATATCGTCTTCTAAGGTGGAAAAAAATCAAGAGTTTTATGTAAACGATGATGATGAAAAAGTATTTAATTAGCAGCTGTCAGTCAAGAGAAAACCCGCCCACTAGGTGAGCCAGATAAGGTACTACGGTAGCTCTCCAACACCTCTGTCCGTCTGTATCTGTCTGTCCCTCTGTCTGTCCTCTGTCTGTCCGTCTGTTCGTCCTCTGTCTGTCCTCTGTCTGTCTGTATGTCTGTCCTCTGTCTGTCTGTCCTCTGTCTGTCTGTATCTGTCTGTCCTCTGTCTGTCCTCTGTCTGTCCTCTGTCTGTCTGTCTGTCCGTCTGTCTGTCCTTCTGTCTGTCCGTCTGTCTGTCCTCTGTCTGTCCGTCTGTCTGTCCCTCTGTCAGTCTGTCTCTGTCTGTCCTTCTGTCAGTCTGTTCATTAATATCTCTATTGTCTACCTGCTTTCCCTTATGTGTCTGTCTATTAATACATCTACTGTCTACTTGTCTGTCTGTCTGCGTCCATTAATACCTCTACTGTCTACCTCCCTGTCTTTTTGTGTCTGTTAACTCTGATGCGGATTGTCTGTATACTAACACTTTTACTGTCTACATGTCTGTCTATCTATCTATTGACACTCAACTGTCTGTCTGTCTGTCTGTCTGTCTCTCTCTCTGGCTGTCTGTCTGTCTGTACCCTATTTATACTAGCTCATAACCCACTCACAAGGTACTTAACTACTCATAACCCACCTCAAAGGTACTTAACTACTCATAACCCACTCACAAGGTACTTAACTACTCATAACCCACTCACAAGTGTACTTAACTACTCATAACCCACTCACAAGGTACTTAACTACTATAACCCACTCACAAGGTACTTAACCACTATAACCCACTCACAAGGTACTTTAACTACTCATAACCCACTCACAAGGTATTTAACTACTATAACCCACTCGCAAGGTACTTAACTACCATAACCCACTCACAAGGTACTTAACTACTATAACCCACTCACAAGGTACTTAACCTCATAACCCACTCACAAGGTACTTAACTACTCATAACCCACTCACAAGGTAATTTAACTACTAACCCACAAGGTACTTAACTACTCATAACCCACTCACAAGGTATTTTAACTACTCATAACCCACTCCAAGGTACTTAACTCCTCATAACCCACTCACAAGGTACTTAACTACTCATAACCCACTCACAAGGTACTAATACTCATAACCCACTCACAAGGTACTTAACTACTCATAACCCACTCACAAGGTACTTAACCACTCATAACCCACTCACAAGGTACTTAACTACTCATAACCCACTCACAAGGTACTTAACTACTCATAACCCACTCACAAGGTACTTAACTACTCATAACCCACTCACAAGGTACTTAACTACTTATCCTTGCTCGTAACTCAACTGCCTCGCAATATACTATACAACACCCCCTTTATAATAACTGCTTCACAACTACCCAAAATCACTCATAACTACCATACAACTTCTTATTCTTCTCACAAATACCATACACTACTCATTCTTCCTCACAACTGCCTCACAATACCCATTCTTCCTCACAACTGCTTTACAACTCCTCATTCTTCCTCACAACTGCCTCACAACTACCCATTCGACTCACAACTGCCTCACAACTACCCATTCTGACTCACAACTGCCTCACAGTTACCCATTCTGACTCACAACTGCCTCATAACTACCCATTCTGACTCACAACTGCCTCACAATTACCCATTCTTCCTCACAACTGCCCTCACAATTACCCATTCTTCCTCACAACTGCTTTTATAACCCTCATTCTTCCTCACAACTGCCTCTACAATTACCCATTCTTCCTCACAACTGCCTCTACACTACCCATTCTTCCTCACAACTGCTTTACAACTCCTCATTCTTCCTCAACTGCCTCAAAATACTCATTCTTCCTCACAACTGCCTCGCAATTACCCATTCTTCCTCACAACTGCCTACAATTACCCATTCTTCCTCACAACTGCTCTTTACAACCTCATTTTCCTCACAACTGTCTCACAATTACCTATTCTGACTCAGAACTGCCTCACACCACCTGTCCTTCCTCACAACTGTCTTCACAATTACTCATTCTTCCTCACAACTGCCTCACAATTACCCATTCTGACTCACAACTGCCTGCAATTACTCATTCTTCCTCACAACTGCCTCACAATTACCCATTCTTCCTCACAACTGCTTTACAACTCCTCATTCTTCCTCACAACTGCCCCACAATTACCCATTCTTACTCACAACTGCTTCCCACACCACCCATTCTTCCTCACAACTGCCCCCACACCACCCATTCTTCCTCACAACTGCCTCTGAATTACTCATTCTTCCTCACAACTGCCTCACATCACCCATTCTGACTCACAACTGCCCTCAATTACCCATTCTTCCTCACAACTGCTTTTACAACTCCCCATTCTTCCTCACAACTACCTCCACAACTCCCCCATCCTTCCTCACAACTGCCTCACAACTCCCCATTCTTCCTCACAACTGCCTCACAAACACACGAGGATCGCTCTCACATGGAAAGACTTGACGATAGTGAGTCAAGTCCTGGCAATTTTTCTACTATTTGCTCCCCCAAATGGCATTGTGATGTTCCATAGTTAATGAATCTAAACATTACTGGAAAGGTTCAAATCTGTCTTAACATTACTGGAAAGGTTCAAGTCTCTCTTAACATTACTGAAAGGTTCAAGTCTCTTTAACATTACTGGAAAGGTTCAAGTCTCTTAACATTACTGGAAAGGTTCAAGTCTCTCTTAAACATTACTGGAAAGGTTCAAGTCTTCTTAAACATTACTGAAAGGTTCAAGTTTCTCTTAAACATTACTGGAAAGGTTCAAGTCTCTCTCAAACATTACTGAAAGGTTCAAGTCTCTTAAACATTACTGGAGAGGTTCAAGTTTCTTAAACATTACTGGAAAGGTTCAAGTCTCTCCTAAACATTACTGGAAAGGTTCAAGTCTCTTAAACATTACTGGAAAGGTTCAAATCTCTCAAACACACTGAAAGGTTCAAGTCTCTCTAAACATTACTGGAAAGGTTCTGCTTCTTAACATTACTGGAAAGGTTCAAGTCTCTCTAACATTACTGGAAGGTTCAAGTCTCTTAAACATTACTGGAAAGGTTCAAGTCTCTTAAACATTACTGGAAAGGTCTAAGTCTCTCTTAAACATTACTGGAAAGGTTCAACTCTCTCTTAACATTACTGGAAAGGTTCAAGTCTCTTAAACATTACTGGAAAGGTTCAAGTCTCTTAACATTACTGGAAAGGTTCAAGTCTCTCTCAAACATTACTGGAAAGGATCGAACCTCTTAAACAATAAAGGAAAGGTTCGCATCCCATAAACATCGTAAAACGGTCTTCTGATCCTTAAAACATCACTAAAAACGAATCGAGTCAATCACATAAAAATTCACTAACACTATTTACGTGTTACTTAAAACACCGATGAAAATATTATGTTTCTCTTAAAATTTACAACAACAAAATTCGTATCTTTAAATATCACTAAAAATATTTACGATATTTTAGACACTTAAAAATATTCAAGTGGCTTTCAACAACTGAGTAAAATAATAATTAATTCATCATTCATCAGGGAAAATATACAACTTTCTGAGTGTTACTGAATATAGTCATCCTTCACCCAGGGATCAAATTAAAACCTTTAGGTAAAATCAATACGTCAGTGCACACAGCTGAATGAGGAGATGAGGAAGGACTGATAAACTCATGCCTTATTGGTTGACTTGAGAAAGAGGTGGTGGTGTGTGGTGGTGGTGGTGGTGGTGATGGTGATGGTGGTGGTGGTGGTGATGGTGGTGGTGGTGGTGGTGATGGTGGTGGTGGTGGTGGTGGTGGTGGTGGTGATGGTGGTGGTGGTGGTGGTGGTGGTGGTGGTGGTGGTGGTGGTGGTGGTGGTGGTGGTGATGGTGGTGGTGGTGGTGGAGGTGGTGGTGGGGGTGGTGGTGGTGGTGGTGATATAATAATAATAAATGGTAAGACTACTACTTACTACTATTACTCTACTACTATTATTACTACTTTATAAATAATAATAATAATAGTTAAAATAATATATAATGTACTAGAAGAAGAAAGATGTTAATAATAATAAGAATAAAACAAAATAAGGAAGAATAAGAAAAATAAGAAGAATAGGCGAAGAAAGAAAGAGAATAAGAAAAAGATGAACAAGAACGAACAAGAAATAAAAAAAATTTAAGACCGATACCTAAAAAGAGCAACAACAACAAACAACAATACGAACAAACACACACACAAATACAAACAAAGGAAAGATGCAAGAAATGACACAAGATCAATAACAATCACAACAATAACAACACACACACACACACACACACACACACACACACAGCTTAACAACTACACCATTACAGACGATAAAAAGTATTGTAACATCACCACTTACAGTCAAATAACAAATAGACTCTTTTATTTCATTTACATTTTCATTCTTCTCCTGATGGTTCTTCAATGAATAAAAAAATAACATTAAAATGATTAATACATGTATATAATCAGTTCAAAGATGGATTTTTTTCAACGTAGAGTTTTATGTTGATTCCAAAAATGTGATTGGTTATTATTTTTGTTTGAGGAATGAATAGAAAAATAGTCCTTTAAATTTTCGGTGTTCTATATTGAAATGTTACAAACTGGGGTAAAATACTCGAAAAACAGCAAACGAATCTTTAAAACCCTAACATAAAAAGGTTAAGAATAGCTTTAGAGTTTATTGATCCTGTCCCTGTTTAAACACTGAGAATAAGGTTTGATTTGGTTAGTTTAGGTTAGGTGTTCTTTTCACTTCATAAACATATATTATCTGTAACGAAAAACATAGCTGCTAATTTAAACTAAAAATGGTAACATTTTTATGTAGAACATTGAAAAAATTAAACGGCTCGTTAAATAATAATAATAATAATAATAATAATAATAATAATAATATACAAAAATCATAAAAACAACAAAATATGTTAATAATAATAAAATAAAAAAAATAAAATATTAATAAAATAATAATAAATAATAAACTAAAAAATAAAAAAAAATATAAACAAAACATCAGAAATAATAAATCTTGGTCATAATTTTACAAATAGCAACAAGTAATTAACAACAATACGACATTATTCACCAGGACGTCGTGTGCAACTCTTCACTTCACCTTCTATTCACACCGACCAACTGTCCAATACCAACTCGCTCTGTTGAAACATGGCAACAGAGGCAATAGAAAACAGGAGGTGGGTAATTATAGCAATGTGGCAACAGAAAATGGGTGAGGAAATACGAGTATTATCCCATGACAACAGAAAACGGGTTATGAATTATCCCACCATGTCAACAGAAAACGGGTATACGGTAATTATCCCACCATGACAACAGAAAACGTATACGGTAATACACAACAGAAACGGTATACGGTAATTATCCCACCATGACAACAGAAAACGGGTATACGGTAATTATCCCACCATGACAACAGAAAACGGGTATACGGTAATTATCCCACCATGACAACAGAAAACGGGTATACGGTAATTATCCCACCATGACAACAGAAAACGGGTATACGGTAATTATCCCACCATGACAACAGAAAACGGGTATACGGTAATTATCCCACCATGACAACAGAAAACGGGTATATGGTAATTATCCCACCATGACAACAGAAAACGGGTATACGGTAATTATCCCACCATGACAACAGAAAACGGTATACGGTAATTATCCCACCATGACAACAGAAAACGGGTATACGGTAATTATCCCACCATAACAACAGAAAACGGGTATATGGTAATTATCCCACCATAACAACAAAACGGGTATACGGTAATTATCCCACCATGACAACAGAAAACGGGTATACGGTAATTATCCCACCATGACAACAGAAAACGGGTATACGGTAATTATCCCACCATAACAACAGAAAACGGGTATACGGTAATTATCCCACCATGACAACAGAAAACAAGTATACCTGTACAGTAATTATCCCACCATAACAACATTTCGTAAGCGTTACAGTAATATTAATTAAATTATCACACAATGTCAACACGGAGAAAACATTTACAGTAAACAATATATGATAATAATGGTACCTGGCAAACAACCTGATATACCTTATATTCTGCCCTCATATAAAACTTATACAATCCAACACCTGTTTTTGATGGTTATTATTTCACGTCCTATTACACCTGCTTTTATGTCCCTATTACACCAGTGTTTGTGTCCCTATTACACCTGTATTTGTGTCCCTATTACACCTGCTTTTGTCCCTATTACATCTGCTTTTGTTGTCCCTATTACACCTGCTTTTGTGTCACTATTACACCAGTGTTTGTGTCCCTATTACACCTGTATTTGTGTCCCTATTACACCTGTATTTGTGTCCCTATTACACCTGTATTTGTGTCCCTATTACACCTGTATTTGTGTCCCTATTACACCTGTATTTGTGTCCCTATTACACCTGCTTTTGTCCCTATTCATCTGCTTTTGTGTCCCTATTACACCTGCTTTGTGTCACTATTACACCAGTGTTTGTGTCC
>NW_024733335.1:17500-22727 GCF_018991925.1 Homarus americanus
GAGGGAGGGAGGAGGGAGGAGGAGGAGGGAGGAAGGAAGGAAGGAAGGAAGGAAGGAAGGGAAGGGAGGGAGGGAGGGAGGAAGGAAGGAAGGAAGGAAGGAGGGAGAGATGGAGAGAAAAGAGGTAAATAGTGAGAGAGAAAAAAAGGGTGGGAGAGAAAAAATAAGGAAATAATGAAGAGATGAGGAAGGGAGAGAAAAGAAAGGGAAATGGTGAGAAAACAAAAGGAAGGAAATAGTAAAGAAAAGAGGGAATAAAACTGATATGAGAGGGTGATAAAAGGTAGAGACAGGGAGGAGACAGGATGCTGGGGAAGAGAAAAGGACACAAAGAAGGAAGGAGAGAGAGAGAGAGAGAGAGAGAGAGATAAACCTGCACAGTAGGTGGTCTCCCTCCACAAAATATTACCGTCTTTCATCACACATAAACATTTCCCACACTTCAGTCTGTTTACTCAGGCCCAGTATACCATTAACGCCAGCACGAGCAATCAACAGCGTGTGGCGTCCTCTTTCATCCAACAATAATAATAAATGGAAGAGACGTCAGAGGAACATTCGCCCTTTCTCGTGGTGAGCTTACAACATTAGTCACTTTGGATACATACAAACACACACACACACACACGCGCGCACACACACACACACTTCACCCTTGACCACTGAAGGATCAAGACGTACCTGGCGCTCCTTTGGGAGCAGCCAGGTCAACTGTTACGTTGGCCCATACCAACTCCCTCCCCTGAACCTCTCTTCCCCACCGGAATATCAACAAGTTCTCGCCAGAAGTTGCAATTTCATTTAGGAAAGGAATGGAACCAGTGTAGAACAGAGGTGAACAGTGGTGAACAGTGCTTACGTCAGTAAGAACAACTCAACAGTAACAGCTAACTCCTACCTAAGTTAACCTTCACACAGTGAGGTCCCAGGTACTCAGTGAGACCCAACAACAACCAGCGATGTGTTAATCCGTCTACAATAGGAAGGCCTGGGACCACACCGCACTTACAGTATATAACACCATCTGTGAGGGAACTACTACACCACGTGAGGTCCCTCCTAACACCATCTGGGAGGGAGTTACTACACTATGTATTTGCTGTTCAACACCTACATTAATTTGTATGTTCACTGTATGTTCCTTTACCTTTCTCTAATGAAGGCTTTTGTTAAACCACCAATGTCAATGTATGTAATAAGTCATTTATGTCCAATGTATATTTTCAATAAACCGTTAATTATTATTATTATTATTATTACACACACACACACACACACACATCAAGGTTTGTTTACTGTATGTTCGCATCGGAAACGACAGGAGAAATAATAGTCACGATAGTTTATACTGGAAAGAATAATAGTCACGAGAGTCGAGTTGATTGTTGGCTGGTAAATGAAATTTTAATTAATGTAAATAATACCAAAAGCGCTTTACATAATCATTTATTCTCATCTAGTTAAGTCACCGTAGTTAATGGATTAAAATATTCATACTTAAGCGCATTATAGGGATTAAATTAGCGTACTTAAGGGATTAAATCATTATACTCGGGAGATTGAATCACAAATACTTAAGGGGTTAATGTAATGGGTTGTATATCATACTTAGTGGTTTATACCATGACACTTTGAAGTTATCATACTGAAGGGGTAACAGTTATCATACTGAAGGGATAAAGCCATCATACTCAAGGTGTAAACTCATCATACTCAAGGTGTAAACTCATCATACTCAAGGTGTAAACTCATCATACTTAAGGTGTAAACTCATCATACTTAAGGTATAAACTCATCATACTTAAGGTGTAAACTCATCATACTCAAGGGATAAAGCCATCATACTCAAGGTGTAAACTCATCATACTCAAGGTGTAAACTCATCACACTAAAGGTATAAACTCATCATACTTAAGGTGTAAACTCATCATACTCAAGGGATAAAGCCATCATACTCAAGGTGTAAACTCATCATACTCAGGGTGTAAACTCATCATACTCAAGGGATAAAGCCATCATACTCAAGGTGTAAACTCATCATACTAAAGGTATAAACTCATCATACTCAAGGTGTAAACTCATCATACTTAAGGTATAAACTCATCATACTTAAGGTGTAAACTCATCATACTCAAGGGATAAACTCATCATACTTAAGGTGTAAACTCATCATACTCAAGGGATAAAGCCATCATACTCAAGGTGTAAACTCATCATACTCAAGGTGTAAACTCATCATACTTAAGGTGTAAACTCATCATACTCAAGGGATAAAGCCATCATACTCAAGGTGTAAACTCATCATACTCAAGGTGTAAACTCATCATACTCAAGGGATAAACTCATCATACTTAAGGTGTAAACTCATCATACTCAAGGGATAAAGCCATCATACTCAAGGTGTAAACTCATCATACTCAAGGTGTAAACTCATCATACTTAAGGTGTAAACTCATCATACTCAAGGGATAAAGCCATCATACTCAAGGTGTAAACTCATCATACTCAAGGGATAAACTCATCATACTTAAGGTGTAAACTCATCATACTCAAGGGATAAAGCCATCATACTCAAGGTGTAAACTCATCATACTCAAGTTGCTATCATACTCAGTGACAATTATTACCCCTACTTTAGACATCAAATTAACAGAGCAACTTGAAGGAGCATCTCTGAGGTGGATGAGTGAGTATTAAGATGTTAGTGTGATGCTACCTGCTGGTCTTACCTGTGATTATGTCGGCCCCACAGGTCACCAGGCAGACAGGTCTCTCTCTCTCTCTCTCTCTCTCTCTCTCTCTCTCTCTCTCTCTCTCTCTCTCTCTTTCTATCTATCCATATATCAACTTATCTGTCTCGTTACTGTATCTCGTTAGGTTAAGTTGGATTAGGTTAGATTATGGCAAGTTAGATTGGGTTTGGGTGGGTTGGGTTAGGTTAGAATAGGTTTGATTAGGTTAGATTAGGTTAGATTAGGTTAGAATAGGTTAGGTTAGGTTAGGTTAGGTTAGGTAGCTGTCTGAGTGGCGGTGTATCATTTCTCCCACACTCATACAAAGCACATGTCGTCGATTCAAAATTAACCTGACTCGCCTTCTAAGTTACCTGTGTATGCACAATACAGTAGATAATGTTAACCCCGTATATGACTGTACAATAGATAGTGTTAACCCTGTATATGACTGTACAATAGACAATGTTAACCCCGTATATGACTGTATATGTACTGTAAAATTATGTTAAAAATGTTAAAATTCAGGTAAGGCATCACAGCCAGGGTGGCCCAGTGAGACACAGTATCTCTAATGACTCTAATCTTTCTTGAGTCTCTTTCTGTTTTTATTCTCACGGGGTCATTATTTCTCAGCTATTCCGTGGAGATGGGGCTGTTTGTCTCTCATCTGGGTGTCCTGATTGAGAGAGAGAGAGAGAGAGAGAGAGAGAGAGAGAGAGAGAGAAATACATTATCTCTCAGTTATTCCGGGTAAATGAGGCGGTCTGTCTCGGATCTGGGTGTTCCGATTCCCCCCTTTTCTTTGTTCAGTCTCTTCAATCTCTTCCCACCACCATCACTACTACCATCATCATCATAACCACCACCACAACTACTACCATAACCACCATCACTACTATTATTACCACCATCATCACCACCACCATCACTACTACCATAACCACCATCACTACTACCACCATCATCACCACCATCACCACAACTACTACCCTAACTACCATCACTACTACTACTATCACCACCACCACTAAGATCGCCGCTACCACCATCACCACCATTATCACCACCAAAACAACTACCATCAGATCGTCCTTTCAACACCGTCTGTATGCGAGACGTTTATCCACAACAAGCCCATGAGAGAGAGAAAGAAGAGAGAGAGAGAGAAGTTCACTATTTCCCCACAAGATGTCAGTGTTGCCATCGCGGCCGGGTCTCTGTCCGTAGGGAAAGTTTAATCTCGTCTCGGTGTCTGTCTGCCAGTTAAGCCCAGTTGGCTTTACTTTACTTCTGTAAATTCTTGGTGTATTTGATCTAGTGTGTGTGTGTGTGTGTGTGTGTGTGTGTGTGTGGTTCAAGTATCTATCACCAACATCATTGATACCATCACTATCGTTATAATCACCACCACCACCATCACCACCACCACCATCACCACCACCACCATCACCACCACCACCACCACCACCACTCACCACCACCACCACCATCACCACCACCACACCACACCACCATCACCACCACCACCACCACCACCACCACCCCTCACCACCACCATCACCATCAACACCACCACACCATCACCACCACCACCACCACCACCACCATCACCACCACCACCACCACCACCACCACCACCACCACCACCCCACCACCACCACCATCACCATCACCACCACCACCACCACCACCATCACCACCACCACCACATCACCACCACCATCATCACCACCACCATCATCATCACCACCACCACCATCACCACCATCACCACCACATCACCATCATGCCTTACCTGTCATCATGAACCTTCCCTAGCTTCTCCGTCCCCCCCACGTCATCTCATCTCCCTTGGCTCTTTGAACCTTATCTCTTTTCATCTCGGACCCCACCTGAGGATCCTCTTACTGAGACAACACACAGACAAACACACAGACAGACACACAGACAGACACACACACAGACAGACGATATATATATATATAATGTGTACGACTCGCCCTCTGCTGTCACACATCCGTTTAACAGAACAACAGGGTTACTGTGTTAAGGCCAACAGGAGCTGCCAGGCCTTTGTGTGTGTGTGTAATATATCAACCTAAACTCCCGTCCCTCCCTCCTGTGTTGTATATATAGACCTATAACTATCCTCCTCCCTGCCCCCCTCCCCTCCTCCTCCCGCCCTCCCCGCCCCTCCCTCCCTGTGAAAGGCCACATGCAGTATGGCCAGCCGCTACTCCTACTCACGATAACACTCAAACTGCCTGTGGGGTAACTTATGGCTGCCTCGGCCTATCTACGCCTTTTTTTCACAACTACCATAACCATCCATATAACCGCCTATAACCATCCACAGCTGCCAATAACCATCCCACAGCTGCCTATAACCATCCACAGCTGCTCATAACCATTCACAACTGCCTATAACCATCCACAATTGCCTATAACCATCCACAACTGCCTACAATACGTAAATTGAAACGAAGCATCGA
>NW_024733336.1:0-16982 GCF_018991925.1 Homarus americanus
GAAATATCGACTTTCAGAAGAAGTTGGTTAGAATAACAAATTTGCGAAATAGATTATCATACAAAACAGAAATTTGTATCATAAAAAATGGGAAATATCTACTTTCCGGGAAAGTTGGTTAGATTCTAAATTTGCCGAAAATAATAGATTATCATAAAACAGGAAATTTGTATCATAAAATGGGAAATATCTACTTTCGCAGTTTCTTAGATAACCAACTTTCGAGAAATAGATTATCGCAAGAAATCAGGAAATTTGTATCGCAAAAATATAGGAAATATCTACTTTTCCGCGAAAGTTTCTTAGATAAACCAACACCGAAATAGATTATCATAGAAAACGGAAATTTGTATCATAAAAATGGGAAATATCGACTTTTCAGGAAAGTTGGTTAGATAACCGATTGCCGAAAATAGATTATCATAAAACAGGAAATTTGTATCATAAAAATGAAATATCTACTTTCCGGGAAAAGTTAGTTAGATTACCAAATTTGCCGAAAATAGATTTATCATAGAAAACAGAAATTTGTATCACAAAAAATAGAAATATCTACCTTCCCGGGAAAGTTGGTTAGATAACCAAATTTGCAAAATAGTATCATAGAAAACGTAGAAATTTGTATCATAAAAAATGAAATATCTACTTTCCGAGAAAGTTAGTTAGATTACCAAATTTGCAAAATAGATTATCATAGAAAACAGGAAATTTGTATCATAAAAATAGAAATATCTGCTACTTTCCGCGAAAGTTTCTTAGATAACCAACTTTCGAAAATTGATTATCATAGAAACGATTTGTATCATAAAAATAGGAAATAATGACTTTCAGAAAGTTTCTTAGATAAACAACTTTCGAAAATAGATTATCATAGAAACAGGAAATTTGTATAAAAATGAAATATCGACTTTCCGGGAAAGTTAGTTGAATAACAAATTGCCGAAAATAGATATCATGAAAACAGAAATTGTATCATAAAAAATGGAAATATCTACTTTCAGAAAGTTGGTTAAGAATGCAAATTTGCCGAAAATGAATATCGCAAAACGAAATTTCAGCATCCATAAAAATGGAAATATCTACTTTCATAGAATTCTTAGATAACTAACTTTCGAAAATTGATTATCATGAAAACGGAAATTTGTATACATAAAAAATAGGAAATATCGACTTTCGGGAAAGTTTCTTAGGATAACCAACTTTCCGAAAATAGATTATCATAGAAAACAGGAAATTTATCATAAAAAAATGGAAATATCGACTTTCCGGGAAAGTTGGTTTAATAACAAATTTTCGAAAATAGATTATCATACAAAACAGGAAATTTGTATCATAAAAATGGAAATATCTACTTTCCGGGAAGTTGGTTAGATTACCAAATTTGCCGAAAATAGATTATCATAAAACGGTTGTATCATAAAAAATGAAATATCTACTTTCGGGAAAGTTGGTTAGATAACCAAATTTGCGAATAGATTATCATAGAAAAACAGAAATTGTATCATAAAAATGGAAATATCTACTTTCAGGAAAGTTAGTTAAATACAAATTTGCCGAAAATAGATTATCGAAAACAGGAAATTTGTATCATAAAAATGGGAAATATCTACTTTCAAAGTTTCTTAGATATAACTTTCCCGAAATTGATTATCATAGAAACGGGAAATTTGTATCATAAAAATGGAAATATCGACTTTCAGGAAGAAGTTTGTTAGATAACAACTTTCCCGAAAATAGATTATCATAAAACGGGAAATTGTATCATAAATAGGAAATATCGACTTTCCGGAAAGTTGGTTGATATAAATTTGCCGAAAATAGATTATCATAAAACAGAAATTTGTATCATAAAAATGGAAATATCTACTTTCAGGAAAGTTGGTTAGATAACAAATTTGCCGAAAATAGATTATCGTAAACAGAAGTATCATAAAAATGATATCTACTTTCCAGGAAAGTTGATTTAGATAATAAATTGCCGAAAATAGATTATCATAGAAAACAGGAAATTTGTATCATAAAAATGGAAATATCTACTTTCGCAAAGTTTGTTGAATATAACTTTCGAAAATAGATTATCATAGAAACAGAAATTTGTATCATAAAAATGGGAAATATCTACTTTCCCGAAAGTTTCTTAAGATAACAACTTTCCGAAATTGATTATCATAGAAAACAGGAAATTTGTATCATAAAAATGGGAAATATCGACTTTCAGGAAAGTTTCTTAGATAACAACTTTCCGAAAATAATTATCATAGAAAACAGGAAATTTGTATCATAAAATGGAAATATATCGACTTTCAGGAAAGTTGGTTGAATAACCAAATTGCCGAAAATAGATTATCATAGAAAACAGGAAATTTGTATCATAAAAATGGGAAATATCTACTTTCCGGGAAAGTTGGTTAGATAACCAAAATTGCCGAAAATAGATTATCATAGAAAACGGGAAATTTGTATCATAAAAAATGGGAAATATCTACTTTCCGGGAAAGTTGGTTAGATAACCAACTTTCCCGAAAATAGATTATCATAGAAAACAGGAAATTTGTATCATAAAAAATGGGAAATATCTACTTTCCGGGAAGAAGTTGGTTAGATTACCAAATTTGCCGAAAATAGATTATCATAGAAACAGAGAAATTTGTATCATAAAAATGCGAGAAATATCGACTTTCCGGGAAAGTTAGTTGAATAGCAAGTTGCCGAAAATAGATTATCATAGAAAACGAAATTTGTATCATAAAAAATGGGAAATATCTACTTTCCGGGAAAGTTGGTTAGATAACCAAATTTGCCGAAATAGATTATCATAGAAAACGGGAAATTTGTATCATAAATAATGGGAAATATCTACTTTCCGCGAAAGTTGGTTAGATAAAAAACTTTCCCGAAATAGATTATCATAGAAAACGGGAAATTTGTATCATAAAAAATGGGAAATATCTACTTTCCGGGAAAGTTGGTTAGATAACCAAATTTGCCGAAAATAGATTATCATAGAAAACGGGAAATTTGTATCATAAAAAATGGGAAATATCTACTTTCCGGGAAAGTTTCTTAAATAACCAACTTTCCCGAAAATAGATTATCATAGAAAACGGGAAATTTGTATCATAAAAAATGGGAAATATCTACTTTCCGCGAAAGTTTCTTAGATAACCAACTTTCCCAAAAATTGATTATCATAGAAAACGGGAAATTTGTATCATAAAAAATGGGAAATATCGACTTTCCGGGAAAGTTTCTTAGATAACCAACTTTCCCGAAAATAGATTATCATAGAAAACGGGAAATTTGTATCGTAAAAAATGGGAAATATCGACTTTCCAGGAAAGTTGGTTAGATAACCAAATTTGCCGAAGATAGATTATCATAGAAAACGGGAAATTTGTATCATAAAAAATGGGAAATATCTACTTTCCGGGAAAGTTGGTTAGATTACCAAATTTGCCGAAAATAGATTATCATAGAAAACGGGAAATTTGTATCATAAAAAATGGGAAATATCTACTTTCCGGGAAAGTTGGTTAGATAACCAAATATGCCGAAAATAGATTATCATAGAAAACGGGAAATTTGTATCATAAAAAATGGGAAATATCTACTTTCCGCGAAAGTTTCTTAGATAACAAACTTTCCCGAAAATTGATTATTATAGAAAACGGGAAATTTGTATCATAAAAAATGGGAAATATCGACTTTCCGGGAAAGTTTCTTAGATAACCAACTTTCCCGAAAATAGATTATCATAGAAAACGGGAAATTTGTATCATAAAAAATGGGAAATATCGACTTTCCGGGAAAGTTGGTTAGATAACCAAATTTGCCGAAAATAGATTATCATAGAAAACGGGAAATTTGTATCATAAAAAATGGGAAATATCTACTTTCCGGGAAAGTTGGTTAGATAACCAATTTTGCCGAAATAGATTATCATAGAAAACGGGAAATTTGTATCACAAAAGGTGGGAAATATCTACTTTCCGGGAAAGTTGGTTAGATAACCAAATTTTCCGAAAATAGATTATCATAGAAAACGGGAAATTTGTATCATAAAAAATGGGAAATATCTGCTTTCCGGGAAAGTTGGTTAGATAACCAAATTTGCCGAAAATAGATTATCATAGAAAACGGGAAATTTGTATCATAAAAATGGGAAATATCTACTTTCCGCGAAAGTTGGTTAGATAAACAACTTTCCCGAAAATAGATTATCATAGAAAACGGGAAATTTGTATCATAAAAAATGGGAAATATCTACTTTCCGGGAAAGTTGGTTAGATAACCAAATTTGCCGAAAATAGATTATCATAGAAAACAGGAAATTTGTATCATAAAAAATGGGAAATATCTTTTTTCCGCAAAAGTTTCTTAGATAACCAACTTTCCCGGAAATAGATTATCATAGAAAACGGGAAATTTGTATCATATAAAATGGGAAATATCTTCTACTTTTCCATGAAAGTTTCTTAAATAACTTTCCCGAAATTGATTATATCTCATAAACGGAAATTTATCATAAAAATTGAGGAAATATCTACTATCCGCGAAAGTTGGTTAGATAAACAACTTTCCCGAAAATAGATTATCATAGAAAACGGGAAATTTGTATCATAAAAAATGGGAAATATTTACTTTCCGGGAAAGTTGGTTAGATAACCAAATTTGCCGAAAATAGATTATCATAGAAAACGGGAAATTTGTATCATAAAAATGGGAAATATCTACTTTCCGGGAAAGTTGGTTACATAACCAAATTTGCCGAAAATAGATTATCATAGAAAACAGGAAATTTGTATCATAAAAAATGGGAAATATCTACTTTCCGCGAAAGTTGGTTAGATAAACAACTTTCCCGAAAATAGATTATCATAGAAAACGGGAAATTTGTATCATAAAAAATGGGAAATATCTACTTTCCGGGAAAGTTGGTTAGATAACCAAATTTGCCGAAAATAGATTATCATAGAAAACAGGAAATTTGTATCATAAAAAATGGGAAATATCTACTTTCCGCGAAAGTTGGTTAGATAAATAACTTTCCCGAAAATAGATTATCATAGAAAACGGGAAATTTGTATCATAAAAAATGGGAAATATCTACTTTCCGGGAAAGTTGGTTAGATAACAAATTTGCCGAAAATAGATTATCATAGAAAACGGGAAATTTGTTTCATAAAAAATGGGAAATATCTACTTTCCGCGAAAGTTGGTTAGATAAACAACTTTCCCGAAAATAGATTATCATAGAAAACGGGAAATTTGTATCATAAAAAATAGGAAATATCTACTTTCGGGGAAAGTTGGTTAGATAACCAAATTTGCCGAAAATAGATTATCATAGAAAACGGGAAATTTGTATCATAAAAAATGGGAAATATCTACTTTCCGGGAAAGTTGGTTAGATAACCAAATTTGCCGAAAATAGATTATCATAGAAAACGGGAAATTTTTATCATAAAAATGGGAAATATCTACTTTCCGCGAAAGTTGGTTAGATCTCAGCACCGAAAATAAATTATCATAAGCGATTGTATCATAAAAAATGGGAAATATCTACTTTCCAGGAAAGTTGGTTAGATAACCAAATTTGCCGAAAATAGATTATCATAGAAAACGGGAAATTTGTATCATAAAAAATGGGAAATATCTACTTTCCGCGAAAGTTTCTTAGATAACCAACTTTCCCGAAAATAGATTTTCATAGCAAACGAGAAATTTGTATCATAAAAATGGGAAATATCTACTTTCCGGGAAAGTTGGTTAGATTACCTAATTTTGCGAAGTAGATTATCATAGAAAACGTGAAATTTGTATCATAAAAATGGGAAATATCTACTTTCCGGGAAAGTTGGTTAGATAAGCAAATTTGCCGAAAATAGATTATCATAGAAAACGGGAAATTTGTATCATAAAAATGGGAAATATCTACTTTCCGGGAAAGTTGGTTACATAACCAAATTTGCCGAAAATAGATTATCATAGAAAACAGGAAATTTGTATCATAAAAAATGGGAAATATCTACTTTCCGCGAAAGTTGGTTAGATAAACAACTTTCCCGAAAATAGATTATCATAGAAAACGGGAAATTTGTATCATAAAAAATGGGAAATATCTACTTTCCGGGAAAGTTGGTTAGATAACCAAATTTGCCGAAAATAGATTATCATAGAAAACGGGAAATTTGTATCATCAAAAATGGGAAATATCTACTTTCCGGGAAGTTGGTTAGATAACCAAATTTGCCGAAAATAGATTATCATAGAAAGCGGTAAATTTGTATTATAAAGAATGGGAAATATCTACTTTCCGCGAAAGTTGGTTAGATAACCAACTTTCCCGAAAATAGATTATCATAGAAAACGGGAAATTTGTATCATAAAAAATGGGAAATATCTACTTTCCGGGAAAGTTGGTTAGATAACCAAATTTGCCGAAAATAGATTATCATAGAAAACGGGAAATTTGTATCATAAAAAATGGGAAATATCTACTTTCCGCGAAAGTTGGTTAGATAAACAACTTTCCCGAAAATAGATTATCATAGAAAACAGGAAATTTGTATCATACAAAATGGGAAATATCTAATTTCCGGGAAAGTTGGTTAGATAACCAAATTTGCCGAAAATAGATTATCATAGAAAACGGGAAATTTGTATCATAAAAAATGGGAAATATCTACTTTCCGCGAAAGTTGGTTAGATAAACAACTTTCCCGAAAATAGATTATCATAGAAAACGGGAAATTTGTATTATAAAAAATGGGAAATATCTACTTTCCGGGAAAGTTGGTTAGATAACCAAATTTGCCGAAAATAGTTATCATAAAACGGAAAATTTATCATAAAAATGGGAAATCTACTTTCGGAAAGTTGGTTAGATTACCAAATTTGCCGAAAATAGATTATCATAGAAAACAGAGGAAATTTGTATCATAAAAATGGGAAATATCTACTTTCCGGGAAAGTTGGTTAGATTACCAAATTTGCCGAAAATAGATTATCATAGAAAACGGGAAATTTGTATCATAAAAAATGGGAAATATCTACTTTCCGGGAAAGTTAGTTAGATTACCAAATTTGCCGAAAATAGATTATCATAGAAAACGGGAAATTTGTATCATAAAAAATGGGAAATATCTACTTTCCGCGAAAGTTTCTTATATAACCAACTTTCCCGAAAATAGATTATCATAGAAAACAGGAAATTTGTATCATAAAAAATGGGAAATATCTACTTTCCGCGAAAGTTGGTTAGATTACAATTTGCCGAAAATGAATTATCATAGAAAACAGAAATTTGTATCATAAAAATAGGAAATATCTACTTTCAGGAAAGTTGGTTAGATAACCAAATTTGCCGAAAATAGATTATCATATAAAACAGGAAATTTGTATCATAAAAATAAAATATCTACTTTCGGGAAGTTAGTTAGATTACAAATTTGCCAGAAATAGATTATCATAGAAAACAGAAATTTGTATCATAAAAAAAATGGGAAATATCTACTTTCCGCAGAGAAGTTTCTTAGATAACCAACTTTCCCGAAATTGATTATCATAGAAACAGAAATTTGTATCGCAAAAAATGGGAAATATCGACTTTCCGGGGAAGTTTTGTAGATAACCAACTTTCCCGAAAATAGATTATCATAGAAAACAGGAAATTTGTATCATAAAAATGAAATATCGACTTCCGGGAAAGTTGGTTAGATAACCGATTGCCGAAAATTATCATACAAACGGAAATTTGTATCATAAAAAATGGGAAATATCTACTTTCCGGGAAAGTTGGTTAGATTACCAAATTGCGAAAATAGATTATCATGAAAACAGAAATTTGTATCATAAAAAATGATAGAAATATCTACTTTCAGGAAAGTTGGTTAGATAACCAAATTTGCCGAAAATAGATATCATAAAACAGAAATTTGTATCATAAAAATGGGAAATATATCTGCTTTCCGGGAAGTTAGTTAGGTGCAAATTTGCGAAAATAAACCCATCATAGAAAACAGGAAATTTGTATCGCAAAAATAGAAATATCTACTTTCCGCGAAAGTTCTTGAATAACCAACTTTCGAAAATTGATTATCATAGAAAACAGAAATTTGTATCATAAAATGGGAAATATCGACTTTCCGGGAAGTTTGTAGATAACCAACTTTCGAAAATAGATTATCATAGAAAACAGAAATTTGTATCATAAAAATAGGAAATATCGACTTTCCGGGAGATTGGTTAGATAATAAATTTGCCGAAAATGAATTATCATAAAAGCAGGAAATTTGTATCATAAAAATGGAAATATCTACTTTTCCAGGAGAAAGTTAGTTAGATACAAATTTACCGAAAATAGATTATCATAAAACAGGAAATTTGTATCATAAAAAATGAAATATCTGCTTTCCAGGAAAGTTAGTTAGATAACAAATTTGCCGAAATAGATATCATGAAAACAGAAATTTGTATCATAAAAATGGGAAATATCTACTTGCAGGAAAGTTAGTTAGATTACCAAATTTACCCGCAAATAGATTATCATAGAAACAGGAAATTTGTATCATAAAATGAGGAAATATCTACTTTCCGCGAAAGTTCTTAGATAACTCCTTTCCCGAGAATTGATTATCATAGAAAACAAGAAATTTGTATCATAAAAAATAGGAAATATCGACTTTCCGGGAAAGTTGGTTAGATAACCAAATTTGCCAAAATGAATATCATAAAACAGGAAATTTATATCATAAAAAATGGGGAAATATCTACTTTTCAGAAAGTTGGTTGAATTACCAAATTTGCCGAAATGAATTATTATAGAAAACAGGAAATTTGTATCATAAAAATAGGAAGCCTCTGCTTTTCCGGAAGTTAGTTAGATAATAGAGTTGCCGAAAATAGATTATCATGAAAACGGAAATTTATCGCAAAAATGGAAATATCTACTTTCCGGGAAAGTTAGTTACAGATTACCAAATTTGCAGAAATAAGATATCATAAGCAGGAAATTTGTATCATGAAATAGAAATATCTACTTTCCGGGAAAGTTGGTTAGATAACAAATTTGCCGAAAATAGATATCATGAAAACTGAAATTTGTATCATAAAAATGGGAAATATCTACTTTCCGGGAAAGTTAGTTAGATTGCAAATTTACCGAAAATAGATATCATCGAAAACAGGAAATTTGTATCTCATAAAATAGAAATATCTACTTTCCGCGAAAGTTTTGTAGATAATAACTTTCCGAAAATAGATTATCATAGAAAACAGGAAATTGTATCATAAAAATGGGAAATATCGACTTTCCGGAAAGTTGGTTAGATAACCAACTTTCCCGAAAATAGATATCATAGAAAACAGAAATTGTATCATAAAAATGGAAATATCACTTTTCGAGAAAGTTGGTTAAATATAACTTTCGAAAATGAATTATCATAAAGCCAGGAAATTTATCATAAAAATGGAAATATCTACTTTCCGCGAAAATTTCTTAGATAACCAACTTTCGAAATTGATTATCATAAGCAGAAATTTGTATCATAAAAAATAAAATATCGACTTTCCGGGGAAAGTTTCTTGGATTGGATACCTAATTTTTCGAAGAATTATCATAAACGAAATTTGTATCATAAAAATGGAATATCTACTTTCCGTGAAAGTTGGTTAGATAAACAACTTTCGAAAATAGATTATCATGAAAGCAGGAAATTTATCATAAGAATGAAATATCACTTTCCGGGAAGTTGGTTAGATAACAAATTGCCGAAATAGATTATCATAGAAACAGAAATTTGTATCATAAAAAATGGGAAATATCTACTTTCCGCGAAGTTGGTTAAGTAACTTTCGAAAATAGATTATCATAGTAAACAGAAATTTGTATCACAAAATGGGAAATATCTTTTCGGGAATTTTGGTTGAATAACCTAATTTTCCGAAGATAGATTATCATAGAAACGGGAAATTTGTATCATAAAAATGGGAAATATCTACTTTCAGGAAGTTGGTTAGATAACAAATTTGCCGAAAATGGAATATATAGATACAGGAAATTTGTATCATAAAAATGGTAAATATCTACTTTCGCGAAAAGTTGGTTGGATAAACAACTTTGAAAATAGATTATCATAGAGAACAGGAAATTTGTATCATAAAATGGGAAATATCTACTTTCAGGAAGTTAGTTGGATAACCAAATTTGCAAAATAGATTATCATAGAAAACAGGAAATTTGTATCATAAAAATGGGAAATATCTACTTTCGCGAAAGTTGGTTGGATAAACACTTTGAAATAGATTATCATAGAAACGGGAAATTTGTATCATAAAATAGAAATATATCTACTTTCCGGAAAGTTGGTTATCTACTTTCCGAAAAGTGAATAGATTTTTCTTTTGGGAAAGTAGATTATCGATTTTTGAGAATAGATTTTCGAATTTTGGGGAAATATTGCCTAATTTGCGAAAGTAGATTATCATAGAAACGAAATTTGTATCACAAAATGGGAAATATCTACTTTCCGGGAAAGTTGGTTAGATAACCAAATTTTCGAAATAGATATCATAAACAGAAATTTGCATCATAAAAATAGAAATATCTACTTTCCGGAAAGTTGGTTAGATAACCAAATTTGCCGAAATATGATTATCGAAAACGGGAAATTTGTATCATAAAAAATGGGAAATATCTACTTTCCGCGAAAGTTGGTTAGATCAACTTTCCGAAAATAGATTATCATAGAAAACAGAAATTTGTGTATCATAAAAATGGAAATATCTACTTTCCAGGAAAGTTGGTTGAATAACCAAATTTGCCGAAAATAGATTATCATAGAAAACAGGAAATTTGTATATAAAAATGGAAATATCTACTTTCAGCGAAAGTTGGTTAGATAAACAAATTTCCCGAAAATAGATTATCATAGAAACAGGAAATTTGTATCATAAAAATAGAAATATCTACTTTCCGGGAAAGTTGGTTTGATAACCATTGCCGAAAATAGATTATCATGAAAACAGGAAATTTGTATCATAAAACATGGGAAATATCTACTTTCCGCGAAAGTTGGTTAGATAAACAACTTTCCGCAAATAGATTATCATAGAAACGGGAAATTTGTATCATAAAAATGGGAAATATCTACTTTCCGGGAAAGTTGGTTATCTACTACGAAAAGTAGATATATTTTCTACTTTTCGGGAAAGTAGATTATAGATTTTCGGGGAATAGATTTTTCGAATTTTGGGGAAATATTACCTAATTTGCAGTAGATTATCATAGAAAGGTGAAATTTGTATCACAAAAATGGAAATATCTACTTTCCGGGAAAGTTGGTTAGATAACCAAATTTTCGAAAATAGATTATCATAAACAGGAAATTTGTATCATAAAAATGGAAATATCTACTTTCCGGGAAAGTTGGTTAGATAACAAATTTGCGAAAATAGATTATCATAAAACAGGAAATTTGTATCATAAAAATGGGAAATATCTACTTGCCGCGAAGTTGGTTAGATAAACAACTTTGAAAATAGATTATCATGAAAACAGAAATTTATCATAAAAAATGGGAAATATCTACTTTCCGGGAAAGTTGGTTAGATAATAAAATTTGCCGAAAATAGATATCATAGAAAACGAAATTTATCATAAATATGGGAAATATCTACTTTCCGCGAAAGTAGGTTAGATAAACTTTCCGCAAATAGATTATAATGAAAACGGGAAATTTGTATCATAAAAATGGGAAATATCTACTTTCCGGGAAAGTTGGTTATCTACTTTTCCGAAATGAATAGTTTTCTACTTTCGGGAAGTAGATTATCGATTTTTGGGAAATAGATTTTCAATTTTGAAATATTACCTAATTTTGCGAAGTAGTTATCATAGAAAACGAAATTTGTATCACAAAAATGGAAATATCTACTTTCCGGGAAAGTTGGTTAGATAACAAATTTTCCGAAAATAGATTATCATAGAAAACGGAAATTTGTATCATAAAAAATGGAAATATCTACTTTCCGGGAAAGTTGGTTAGATAACAAATTTGCCGATAGATATCATGAAAACGGGAAATTTGTATCATAAAATGGGAAATATCTACTTTCCGCGAAAGTTGGTTAGATAAACAACTTTCGAAAATAGATTATCATATAAAAACGAAATTTGTATCATAAAAATGGGAAATATCTACTTTCCGGGAAAGTTGGTTAGATAACCAAATTTGCGAAAATAGATTATCATAGAAACGGGAAATTTGTATCATAAAAATAGGGAAATATCTACTTTCCGCGAAAGTTGGTTTAAGATAAACAACTTTCCGGAAAATTATCATAGAAAACAGGAAATTTGTATCATAAAAATGGAAATATCTACTTTCCGGGAAGTTGGTTTGATAACAAATTTGCCGAATAGATTATCATAAACAGGAAATTTGTATCATAAAAATGGGAAATATCTACTTTCGCGAAAGTTGGTTAGATAAACAACTTTCCGCAAATAGATTATCATAGAAAACAGGAAATTTGTATCATAAAAAATGGGAAATATCTACTTTCCGGGAAAGTTGGTTAGATAACTACTTTCGAAAATGAATTATCATAGAAAACGAAATTTGTATCTTAAAAAATGGGAAATATCTACTTTCCGGAAAGTTGGTTAGATAACAATTTGCGAAAATAGATATCATAGAAACAGGAAATTTGTATCATAAAAATGGAAATATCTACTTTCCGGAAAGTTGGTTAGATAAACATTTCGAAAATAGATTATCATAAAACAGGAAATTTGTATCTATAAAAATGGAAATATCTACTCCGGGAAAGTTGGTTGGATAACAAATTTTCCGAAAATAGATATCATAGAAACGGGAAATTTGTATCTTATAAAATATCTACTTTCCGGGAAAGTTGGTTAGATAACAAATTTGCCGAAAATAGATTATCATAGAAACAGGAAATTTGTCATAAAAATGGGAAATATCTACTTTCTGCAGTTGGTTAGATAAACAACTTTCCCGAAAAGAATTATCATAGAAAACAGGAAATTTGTATCATAAAAATGGGAAATATCTACTTTCCGGAAAGTTGGTTAGATAACCAAATTTGCCGAAAATAGATTATCATAGAAAAGCGAAATTTGTATCATAAAAAATGGAAATATCTACTTTTGCGAAAGTTGGTTAGATAAACAACTTTCGAAAATAGATTATCATAGAAAAGAGGAAATTTTATCATAAAAAATGAAATATCTACTTTCCGCGAAAGTTGATTGAATAAATAACTTTCCGAAAATAGATTATCATAGAAAACAGAAATTTGTATCATTAAAAATGGGAATATCTACTTTCAGGAAAGTTGGTTATCTACTTTCGAAAGGTAGTTAGGTTTCTACTTAAAAATGAATATATATTTTCGAGGAACAGTTTCGAATTTTGAAATGTTACCTAATTTTGCAAGTAGATTATCATAGAAAACAGAAATTTGTATCACAAAATGGGAAATATCTACTTTCCGGAAAGTTGGTTAGATAACCAAATTTCGAAATTGATTATCATAAAGAGGAAATTTGTATCATAAAAATGAAATATCTACTTTCCGGAAAGTTGGTTAGATAACCAAATTTGCGAAAATAGATATCATAGAAAGGAAATTTGTATCAATGAAATATCTACTTTTCGGGAAGGTTGGTTAGATAACCAACTTTGAAAATAGTTATGAAAAAATTTATATCATAAAGAATATCTACTTTCAAAGACTATTTTGAAAATAGATTATCATAAAAGGAATTTGTATCTCATAAAAGGGAAATATCTACTTTCCGGGAAAGTTGGTTAGATAACTTTTAAAATAGATATCATGAAAGTTGTATCATAAAAATTGGAAATATCTACTTTCCGGGAAAGTTGGTTAGATAACCAAATTTGCGAAAATAGATTATCATAGAAAACGGGAAATTTGTATGATAAAAATGAAATATCTTTCCGCGAAAGTTAGTTGATAATAATTTCCGAAAATAGATTATCATAGAAGGAAATTGTATCATAAAAAATGAAATATCTAGAAGTTGGTTAGATTATGGTAAAAATAGGTCATCTTAAAACAGGAAATTTGTATCATAAAAATGGGAAATATCTACTTTCGCGAAAGTTGGTTGAATATAACTTTCCCGAAAATAGATTGTATCCTGGCGAAGTTGTATCATAAATAGAAATATCTACTTTCATAGAATTTTCTTAGATATTACCTAATTTTTCAATTGATTATCATAGAAACTGGAAATTTGTATCACAAAAATGGAAATATCTACTTTCCTGGAAAGTTGGTTAGATAACCAAATTTTCGAAATAGATTATCATAAAGAAATTTATCTTTTAAAAATGATATCTGCTTCGGGAAAGTTGGTTAGATTACAAATTGCGAAAAATAGTTATCATAGAAACGGAAATTTGTGTAAAAATGGGAAATATCTACTTTCATGAAAGTTGGTTAGATAACAACTTTCGAAAATAGATTATCATAGAAAACGGGAAATTTGTATCATAAAATGGAAATATACTTTCGGGAAGTTGGTTGGTATACTTTCCGAAAAATAGATTATCATAGAAAACGGGAAGTTTGTATCATAAAAATGGGAAATATCTACTTTCCGCGAAAGTTGGTTAGATAAACAAATTTTCCGAAAATAGTATCATAGAAAACAGGAAATTTGTATCATAAAAATGAGGAAATATCTACTTTCGGGAAAAGTTGATTTAAATTGAAATTTGCCGAAAATAGATTATCGCAAAAGCAGAAATTTGTATCAAAAATAGAATATCTACTTTCCGGTGAAGTTAGTTAGATAACCGTTTCGAAATAGATTATCATAAACTGGAAATTTGTATCATAAAAATGAAATATCTACTTTCGGGAAAGTTGGTTAGAATAACAAATTTGCCGAAAATAGATTATCATAGAAACGGTGTATCATAAGAGTGGAAATATCTACTTTCTTGGTTAGATAACTAACTTTCCCGAAAATGAAATATCATAGAAAACAGGAAATTTATCATAAAAAATAGAATATCTACTTTCCGGGAAGAGTTGGTTAAATAACAAATTTGCGAAAATAGAGTTATCATAGAAAACGGGATGTATCATAAAAAATTGGAAATATCTACTTTCCGCAAGAAAGTTTGTTAGATAAACAACTTTCGAAAATAGATTATCATAAAAACAGGAAATTGTATCATAAAAATGGGAAATATCTACTTTCCGGGAAAGTTGGTTAGATAACAAATTTCGAAAATAGATATCATAAACAGGAAATTTGTATATCATAAAAATGGGAAATATCTAGCTTTCAGTGAAAGTTGGTTAGATATAAATTTCCAAAATAGATTATCGTAAAGCAGAAGTGTATCATAAAAATGGGAAATATCTGCTTTCGGAGAGGATTGGTTAGTTATATATTTGCCGAAAAGATTTTCTAAAAATGAAATTTGTATTTTAGAATGGATTTTTTTTAGAGTTTTGGATAACAATTTTTGAAGTAGATATCATAAAACGGGAAATTTGTATGCATAAAATGGAAATATCTACTTTTGAGAAAGTTTGTTGATATTTTACCGAAATTGATTATCATAAAGCAGGAAATTTGTATCATAAAAATTGGAAATATCTACTTTCCGGAAAGTTTGTTGATATTAAATTTGCCGAAAATGGATTATCGTAAAACGGGAAATTTGTATCATAAAATGGAAATATACTTTCGGGAAAGTTGGTTATATGTTTTGGAAAATAGATTATCATAAAACAGAAATTGTATCATAAAAATGGGAAATATCTAGTTTCCGGGAAGGTTGGTTAGATTACAAATTTGCCGAAAATAGATTATAGAAAACGGGAAATTTGTATGCAAAATGGATATCTTTCACGAAAGTTTGTTAGATAAACAACTTTCGAAATTGATATCTTGAGCAGGAATTTGTATCATAAATGGAAATATCTGCTTTCCGGGAAGTTTGTTGGGTCTTTCTTTCCGAAAATAGATTATCATAGAAACAGGAAATTTGTATCATAAAAATGGAAATATCTACTTTCGGGAAAGTTGGTTAGATAATCCAATTTGCGGAAATAGATTATCATAGAAAACGGGAAATTTGTATCATAAAAATGGGAAATATCTACTTTCCAGGAAAGTTGTTTAGATTAACAAATTTGCCGAAAATAGATTATCGAAAAACGGGAAATTTGTATATAAAAATGGGAAATATCACTTTCAGGAAAGTTGGTTTTATAACAAATTTGCGAAAATAGATATCATAGAAACAGAAATTTGTATCGTAAAAATGAAATATCTACTTTCCGGGAAGAGTTAGTTGGATTAACAAATTTGCCGAAAATAGTTATCATAGAAACGGGAAATTTGTATCATAAAAATGGGAAATATCTACTTTCCGAGTTTTTTAGATAACAACTTTCGAAAATAGATTATCATAGAAGCAGAAATTGTATCATAAAAAGTGGGAAATATCTACTTTCGGAAAGTTGGTTAGATAACCAAATTTTTGAAATAGATATCATAGAAACAGGAAATTTGTATCATAAAAATGGGAAATATCTACTTTCAGGAAGAGTTGGTTGAATAGCAAATTTGCCGAAAATAGATTATCATAGAGCAGGAGATTTGTATCTTTAAAATGGGGAAATATCTACTTTCCGGGAAAGTTGTTAGATTAACATTGCCGAAATAGATTATCATAGAAACAGAAATTTGTATCGTAAATGGGAAATATCTACTTTCTGGAAGTTTGTTAGATAAACACCGAAATAGGTGTATCAAAACAGGAAATTTATCATAAAATGGGAAATATCTACTTTCTTGAAGTTGGTTACATAAACAAATTTTGCCGAAAATGAATTATCATAGAAACAGGAAATTTGTATCATAAAAATGGGAAATATCTACTTTCCGGGGAGCAATACGTAAC
>NW_024733337.1:0-5449 GCF_018991925.1 Homarus americanus
CCTCTCCTCCTTCTCTTCCCCCTCCCCCTCCTCTCCCTCCTCCTCCGTCTTGTCTCGCCTGTTCCCTCTTCTCCTTCACCCTCCTCCTCTTTCTCCTCCTCTTCTTTCCTCTACACTCCTTTACACAACTCTCTCTCTCTCTCTCTCTCTCTCTCTCTCTCTCTCTCTCTCTCTCTCTCTCTCTCTCTCTCTCTCTCTCTCTCTCTCTCTCTCTTTAGATACTGTAAAAGGTTGCCACAATAAATATATCTTTACCTGACAGACTAATTAAGGGTTTACCAGGTAAATGTAGGAAAATATTATGGAAACACCTGAAGAATAGCACCTAGTTTATTTTACATTATGATTAATTAAACGATCCTAACCTAATTTTACAGAACTTAATTTGACATGACTTAACCCAACCTAACCTAACCTAGCCTAACCAGTCTTTGTAAGTAAGTAAGTTCACATGTATTGATTTAAACAACAGGTGTTCTAAAAGATCATTTGTAAACAGGTAATTTGGTTGTGGTTCCACTTCAAGGTCAGGGAGGACATTGTCATTATCCTCGCACTATTGATTTGACCTTTGATGACGATGATTTGACCTTTGATGACGATTATTTAACCCTTGATGACGATGATTTAACCCGTTGATAGTAAATTATGAAGTCAGGTTAGGTCAGGTTAGGTCAGGGTATGTAAAGAGTTGGTTATATTAGGTTAGGGTTAAATTAAGTCTAGTTTAGGAGTAGGTTATGTTAGGATAGGATTGGTTTAGTTAGGTTAGGTTAAGAGTAGGTAAAGTTAGGAGTAGGCAAAGTTAGGAGTAGGTAAAGTTAGGAGTAGGTAAAGTTAGGAGTAGGTAAAGTTAGGAGTAGGTAAAGTTAGGAGTAGGTAAAGTTAGGAGTAGGTAAAATTAGGAGTAGGTAAAGTTAGGAGTAGGTAAAGTTAGGAGTAGGTAAAGTTAGGAGTAGGTAAAGTTAGGAGTAGGTAAAGTTAGGAGTAGGTAAAGTTAGGAGTAGGTAAAGTTAGGAGTAGGTAAAGTTAGGAGTAGGTAAAGTTAGGAGTAGGTAAAGTTAGGAGTAGGTAAAGTTAGGAGTAGGTAAAGTTAGGAGTAGGTAAAGTTAGGAGTAGGTAAAGTTAGGAGTAGGTAAAGTTAGGAGTAGGTAAAGTTAGGAGTAGGTAAAGTTAGGAGTAGGTAAAGTTAGGAGTAGGTAAAGTTAGGAGTAGGTAAAGTTAAGAGTAGGTTAGGTTAGGTTATGTCGGGGATTTAGCGAGTCCGTGTTCGGCCTCCATCAGGTAGCCCAAGTTATGTTTGCCGTCATGCTGGGAGGAGTAATCACCAAGAACCGTCCGTGTTTCTCCCAGGTAATCCTCATTTATTCCTCACCCAACTACATTTCCCTATATCGGAATTGCATTTGCTATCACTGGGAGGGGTCCAAATCGCTGCCTGCCTCAACTTCCTTCCCAAACTGCCTCTCTTATAGTTCCTGTATGGCGACGAGCTCTGTCCTATATTTTAAACCCATTTACCAAGCTGCTCTATTTTTCTCTCTCCCCAGACCTGATTTCTTTGCCCTGGGTCCTGATATACTAATAGGTTTGTCCCTGATGGCTTCCTCGGGCCCATTTTACGGTGCACATTTAAATCGTTTGTTGGTGATGTAAGAAGCGTGGTGTACCCTGATGTTTTCTTCCAGGTCACATTGTTGATGTTTATGTCGAGGATGGAACATCTTCTTTGGATTATTATCTTCATTGTATTATGAGACGATATTATACAAGACTTGTCGATGGCTAGTCACTATAATGCTATTGCTCGACTCTTCTTAAGCACTTTGATGATATTATTACTGTGAATTAAGTCGAGTTTTGAATATCGTCGTTGAATATGGTGACACACACGACCACGGATAACTGTGTATCAGATAAGGGTCTAGAAGCCATTATATCATAAGTAATATACATGAACACTTCAGTAGTGACCTTAGTATGTGGTGAACTTTCTCCCTCGGGGTCACTACACTGAAGCACTGAACCGTATATCGCAGTTCTGGGGTCACTGATACCAACATTGCCTTTACTGTCCTGAGTATTCCAGGTCTTCAGGGCAATGTTACCCCAACACCCAGTAGTGTGTGACCCTCTCGGGATGAAAATTACTTAAGGCTAATCTCTTCCCAAGGTGTACTGGAGATCCCATCTGGGTTCTTCCATGATCATCGGGTCTTAATATTCAGAGTCTTGTGCGTGTTGGGTCGTGATTGGTGGTCAGGTTTCTCTTGATGATGTTAGTTGTTATTCTACATTTTTTCCTACTCGCTGTCCTGTGCTGGTTCGTCCGTGTGTTAATGTACAGTCCCCTTCACTAGTGCGTTTACAGGGGATCGTCATATAAACATTCCACAAATCATCACATTGGGATAATTATTTTAATGTTGTTATAATTTGATTCCATTGTATGTTTACTATTGCGAGTTTCCTTCTGTCGAATGTAAACAAACACAGGGCTACCGTGCTGAAGAGGACTGTACATATACGGGGTGTCCATAAATTATCTGACCCATTTTATAACTTAATAACCATAAACATATTATATATAGAACACACAAGTTTTGTTCTATTTGCCTAACAACTCATAATTTATTTTTATTCTTGTATTAATGAACTACCTGTGTATGTTCTATTAATGGTATTTTGAGATTATTAAGTTTTAAAATGAGTCGGGTAATTTATGAACACCCTGTGCCGGCATGACGTGAGGAGAGGAAAGGTGAGATGAACGGTAGTCCAAATGATGAGCTTCTAAGAAAGGAAAACTACTGAAGGAAGAATTCAGGATGGCTCATAGGTAATCCCTGGCATGAGGAACACACACAGCTCTCTACAGCCCGCTGAGGTAATCTTGTCCAGCCTCCGTGCAGCAGTTCTGAGACCCGTTTGCTGCATACTACACACAAGGATAAAATGAATGCAGACAATGTGGACTGGTACTACCTGCACATACCTTCTTCCCCAAGAGGACCTGAGTGTTGTTTATCCCAGTGACTCACCCATAATGTGCGGGGGAGACGCATCACCTCTACTGGACTTCCATCCTCTTCCCGTCATGCAGCTTACAGTAGCTTAGAAGACGTAAGTGAAGGTATTCAGACCCGGAGGTGCCCTGGGCTTGACCCTGTGGGGCGGCCATGGGTCGCTTAATGGTGGACTGGTCAGCCATGGTGATCTAACCTCCTGTGGTGAAGACGAGACTTACTTCCTGCCCGTCACCTGCCAGTACCCGGACCTGCTGGTCATGCTTCTACTGTTAACGGAGACAACTGACTATCACTTTAATTCCTAAGCAGAGACTTTGAACAGGGGAGTATATATATATATATATATATATATATATATATATATATATATATATATATATATATATATATATATATATATATATATATATATATATATATATATAAACGCGTAGGCATTGTGCCCAGGTCAAGCCATTAATTTTATATGAGTGTTAACTGAACCTGATGTTTCGCAATATTTTTCATTATTATGAAAAATTTAATTTGTGATGATTCTAAATATTTTTCAACTTAATTTTAAAGAGTTCACACACACACACACACACACACACACACACACACACACACACACATATATATATATATATATATATATATATATATATATATATATATATATATATATATATATATATATATATATATATATATATATATATATATATAATCAGCTTGACTAAGCAATAATTTGGGGTAAACTGATTAGAGTGTGTGTGTGTGAAGAAAGTAATTAAGAAGTGTGGGCAGGTAATTATTCACCTGCTGCTGTTGTGTACTATTTGTGCTCGGAGTCAATGCTGAGGGTGTAGGAGCCTGACACCTGGTGAAGTGGGTGAAGGAAGTCTCTTTTCTCTCTCATTCTCTATGTCTGTGTCTCACTACTAGAGCTACAGGGTACAAACATGATCAAACAGTTAAATCTCCTGTACTGACGTTTCTAACATCATTGTTCATCATCACAACTCTGCAATTACACGAGTGACATGTAATAAATGTTGCAACACTTACATTAGGGAATTAAATTATATGTGAGAAGTTTAATATATAAAGATGCACTACTAGAATCTTAATTAAATAATTATGTGAATTGATCATAGTCAGAGAATCAACGTAGTGAAGTATTTTAATAGAATGAGTTCGATTAATTATTCTGTTTTATTTTTACAAAGGCTGGATAAATTAATTGATTGGTTCTTTATTCAGTAAGATGATATTTAATTGAATTAGTTATTTAAATGTGACAATAAATTCTGGGTGATTTTAGTTGAGAAACTGACAGCAATCAACAGTGACCAGATCTCTCATCACAGACAGCAGTGACCAGATCTCTCATCACAGACAGCAGTGACCAGATCTCTCATCACAGACAGCAGTGACCAGATCTCTCATCACAGACAGCAGTGACCAGATCTCTCATCACAGACAGCAGTGACCAGATCTCTCATCACAGACAGCAGTGACCAGATCTCTCATCACAGACAGCAGTGACCAGATCTCTCATCACAGACAGCAGTGACCAGGTCTGGCTAAACACCTAACAAGTGGACAACAACACACATGACAGCCACACAGTTTACAAAGCACCAATCACAGTGGACTTTTACGACTAATGTTTAATTTTATTGGCTGCGTAACTCAAGCCTCTACTCTAAATGAACCGATTTTTAAGGTAATGGCTAGAATAATTAGCTAACGAGTGAGTGGCCAATGAAAACACTCTGTGGAAACACAAAGCCTTTTCATTGGTCACAGAATCGTAACTTAATAAACTAAAGAGGCATCCAGTATAATAGGTATAATGCGATGGGTATTTAATAAATAGGATTTTTCAAAAAGCAGTGTTGTAGAACCAGTGTTGTGGAACCAGTGTTGTGGAACCAGTGTTGTGGAACCAGTGTTGTAGAACCAGTGTTGTAGAACCAGTGTTGCAGAACCAGTGTTGTAGAACCAGTGTTGTAGAACCAGTGTTGTAGAACCAGTGTTGTAGAACCAGTGTTGTGGAACCAGTGTTGTAGAACCAGTGTTGTGGAACCAGTGTTGTAGGGCTGCGTGTTGTAGAACCAGTGTTGTGTGGAGACAGTGTTGCAGAATCAGTGTTGTAGAACCAGTGTTGTGGAACCAGTGTTGTGGAACCAGTGTTGTGGAACCAGTGTTGTAGAACCAGTGTTGTGGAACCAGTGTTGCAGAATCAGTGTTGTAGAACCAGTGTTGCAGAACCAGTGTTGTAGAACCAGTGTTGTAGAACCAGTGTTGTGGAACCAGTGTTGTGGAACCAGTGTTGTAGAACCAGTGTTGTAGAATCAGTGTTGTAGAACCAGTGTTGTGGAACCAGTGTTGCAGAACCAGTGTTGTGGAACCAGTGTTGTAGAACCAGTGTT
>NW_024733338.1:0-12760 GCF_018991925.1 Homarus americanus
ACCGGGGTATGCTACCGCTGGGCCACCAGGACAATAAAAGCAGTCCTAGACTCTACTATATATCACACAAAGCCTGTTCAACGACCTTATGGCGCCATGAACCTCTAATGGGGACCACCCGTGGCGCTTAGTTGATTAGAGTAACGTTTAACCAAACGCGGCTTCGAAACCCGAGGATCCATATATATTTCATTAGCCCAATAAAGTACGCAGACTTCTGCATATAATCAACGCCTAACCCCACCAGGATTTAAAACCCACGATCTTATAATTGTGAAAGGGGAACGCTACCTCTGGGCCACCAGGAAAATAAAAGCAGTCCTAGACTCTGCTATATTTCACACAAAGCCTGTTCAACGAGCTTATGGCTCCGTGAACCTCTAATGGGGACCACGCGTGCCGCTTAGGTGATGAGAGCAACGTTTTACCAAATGCTGCTTCAAAACACGAGGGTCCATATATATTTCATTAGCCCAATAAAGCATGCGGACTTCTACATATAATCAACACCTCACCCCACCAGGATTCAAAACCACGATCTTATAAGTGTGACCGGGGTATGCTACCTCTGGGCCACCAGGACAATAAAAGCAGTCCTAGACTCTACTATATTTCACACAAAGCCTGTTCAACGACCTTATGGCGCCATGAACCTCTAATAGGGACAACCCGTGCCGCTTAGGTGATCAGAGTAACGTTTTTCCAAATCCGGCTTCGAAACTCGAGGATCCATATATATTTTATTAGCCCAATAAAGCACACGGACTTCTACATATAATCAACACCTCACCCCACCAGGATTTGAACCCACTATCTTATATTTGTGACTGGGGGACGCTACCTCTGGGCCACCAGGACAATAAAAGCATTCCTAGGCTCTGCTATATTTCACACAAAGCCTGTTCAACGGGCTTATGGCACCGTGAACCTCAATAGGAATGCCCGTACTGCGGTGATCCGACAACGTTTTAATAAAATGGGGCGTCGAAACAAGAATCCATATATGTTTCGTATTGGCCAATAAAGCCTGTGAGCTTCTACATATAATCAACACCTCACCCCACCAGGATTTGAAACCACGATCTTATAATTGTGAAAGGGGAACGCTACCTCTGGGCCACCAGGAAAATAATAGCAGTCCTTGACTATGCTATATTTCACACAAACCCTGTTCAACGAGCTTATGGCGCCGTGAACCTCTAATGGGGACCACCCGTGCCGCTTAGGTGATCAGAGCAACGTTTTACCAAATGCGGCTTCAAAACACGAGGGTCCATATATATTTCATTAGCCCAATACAGCACGCGGACTTCTACATATAATCAACACCTCACCCCACCAGGATTTGAACCCACGATCTTATAATTGTGACAGGGGAACGCTACCTCTAGGACACTAGGACAATAAAATCAGTCCTAGACTCTGCTATATTTCACACAAAGACTGTTCAACGAGCTTATGGCGACGTGAACCTCTAATGGGGACCACCCGTGCCGCTTAGGTGATCAAACCAACGTTTTACTAAATGCGGCTTCGAAACTCGATGATCCATATATATTTCATTAGCCCAATAAAGCACGCGGACTTCTACATATAATCAACACCTCACCCCACCAGGATTCAAACCCACGATCTTATAATTGTGACCGGGGAACGCTACCCCTTGGCAACAAGGACAATAAAAGCAGTCCTAGACTCTACCATATTTCACACAAAGCCTGTTCAACGATCTTATGGCGCCATGAACCTCTAATGGGGACCACCCGTGGCGCTTAGGTGATCAGAGCAACGTTTAACCAAATATGGCTTTGAAACCCGAGGATCCATATATATTTCATTAGCCCAATAAAGCACGCAGACTTCTGCATATAATCAACGCCTCACCCCACCAGGATTTAAACCCACGATCTTATAATTGTGAAAGGGGAACGCTACCTCTGGGCCACCAGGAAAACAAAAGCAGTCCTAGACTCTGCTATATTTCACACAAAGCCTGTTCAACGAGCTTATGTCGCCGTGAACCTCTAATGGGGACTACGCGTGCCGGTTAGGTGATCAGAGCAACGTTTTACCAAATGCGGTTTCAAAACACGAGGGTCCATATATATTTCATTAGCCCAATAAAGCACGCGGACTTCTACATATAATCAACACCTCACCCCACCAGGGTTCAAACCCACGATCTTATAATTGTGACCGGGGTATGGTACCTCTGGGCCACTACGACAATAAAAGCAGTTCTAGACTCTACTATATTTCACACAAAGCCTGTTCAACGACCTTATAGCGCCATGAACCTCTAATGGGGACCACACGTGCCGCTTACGTGATCGGAGCAACGTTTTACCAAATCCGGCTTCGAAACACGAGGATCCATATATATTTCATTAGCCCAATAAAGCACGCTTACTTCTACATATAATCAACACCTCACCCCACCAGGATTTGAACCCACGATCTTATAATTGTGACCGGGGAAAGCTACCTCTGGGCCACCAGGACAATAAAAGCAGTCCTAGTCTCTGGTATATTTCACACAAAGCCTCTTCAACGAGCTTATGGCGCCGTGAACCTCTAATGCGGACCACCCGTGCCGCTTAGGTGATCAGAGCAACGTTTTACCAAATCCGGCTTCGAAACACGAGGATCAATATATATTTCATTAGCCCAATAAAGCACTCGGAATTCTACATATAATCAACACCTCACCCCACCAGGATTCAAACCCACGATCTTATATTGTGACCGGGGAACGCTACCTCTGGGCCACCAGGACAATAAAAGCAGTCCTAAACTCTGCTATATTTCACACAAAGCCTGTTCAACGAGCTTATGGCGCTGTGAACCACTATAGGAGACCACCCGTGCCGCTTAGGTGATCAGAGCAACTTTTTACCAAATGCGGCTTCGAAACACGAGGATCCATATATATTTCATTAGCCCAATAAAGCACACGGACTTCTACATATAATCAACACCTCACCCCACCAGGATTTGAACCCACGATCTTATAATTGTGACCGGGGAACGCTACCTCTGGGCAACCAGGACAATAAAAGCAGTCCTAGACTCTACCATATTTCACACAAAGCCTGTTCAACGACCTTATGGCGCCATGAACCTCTAATGGGGACCACGCGTGCCGCTTAGGTGATGAGAGCAACGTTTTACCAAATGCGGCTTCAAAACACGAGGATAAATATATATTTCATAAGCCCAATAAAGCACTTGGACTTCTACATATAATCAACACCTCACCCAACCAGGATTCAAACCCACGATCTTATAATTGTGACCGGGGAACGCTACCTCTGGGCCACCAGGACAATAAAAACAGTCCTAAACTCTGCTATATTTCACACAAAGCCTGTTCAACGAGCTTATGGCGCTGTGAACCACTATAGGAGACCACCCGTGCCGCGTAGGTGATCAGAGCAACGTTTTACCAAATGCGGCTTCGAAACACGAGGATCCATATATATTTCATTATTTAATAAAGCACGGACTTCTACATATAATCAACACCTCACCCACCGGGATTTGAACCCACGATCTTATAATAGTGTGACCGGAAAGCGCTACCTCTGGGCCACCAGGACAATAAAGCAGTCCTAGATTCTACTATTTTTCACACAAAGCCTGTTCAACGACCTTATGGCGCCATGAACCTCTAATGGGGACCACCTGTGCCGCTTAGGTGATCGGAGCAACGTTTTACCAAATCCGGCTTCGAAACACGAGGATCAATATATATTTCAATAGCCCAATAAAGCACGCTTACTTCTACATATAATCAACACCTCACCCCACCAGGATTTGAACCCACGATCTTATAATTGTGACCGGGAACGCTACCTCTGGGCCACTAGGACAATAAAAGCAGTCCTAGACTCTACTATATTTCACACAAAGCCTGTTCAACGATCTTATAGCGCCATGAACCTCTGATGGGGACCACCCGTGCCGCTTAGGTGATAAGAGCAAAGTTTTCCAAAATCCGGTTTGGAAACACGAGGATCCATATATATTTCATTAGCCCAATAAAGTACCCGGACTTCTACATATAATCAACACCTCACCCCACCAGGATTTGAAACCACGATCTTATAATTGTGACCGGGGAACGCTACCTCTTGGCAACCAGGACAATAAAAGCAGTCCTAGACTCTACTATATTTCACACAAAGCCTGTTCAACGATGTTATAGCGCCATGAACCTCTGATGGGGACCACCAGTGCCGCTTAGGTGATAAGAGCAACGTTTTCCAAAATCCGGTTTGGAAACACGAGGATCCATATATATTTCATTAGCCCAATAAAGTACCCGGACTTCTACATATAATCAACACCTCACCCCACCAGGATTCAGACCCACGATCTTATAATTGTGACCGAGGTATGCTACCTCTGGGCCAACAGGACAATAAAAGCAGTCCTAGACTCTGCTATATTTCACACAAAGCCTGTTCAACGAGCTTATGGCGCCGTGAACCTCTAATGGGGACCACCCGTGCCGCTTAGGTGATCAGAGCAACGTTTTACCAAATGCGGCTTCAAAACACGAGGGTCCATATATATTTCATTAGCCCAATAAAGCGCGCGGACTTCTATATTTAATCTACACCTCACCCCACCAGGATTCAAACCCACGATCTTATAATTGTTTCCGGCATATGCTACCTCTGGGCCACCAGGACAATAAAAGCAGTCCTAGACTCTACTATATTTCACACAAACCCTGTTCAACGACCTTATGGCGCCATGAAACTCTAATGGGGACCACCCGTGCCGCTTAGGTGATCAGAGCAACGTTTTACCAATTCCGGCTCGAAACACGTGGATCCATATATATTTCATTAGCCCAATACAGCACGCGGACTTCTACATATAATCAACACCTCACCCCACCAGGATTTGAACCCACGATCTTATAATTGTGACAGGGGAACGCTACCTCTGGGACACTAGGACAATAAATGCAGTCCTAGACTCTGCTATATTTCACACAAAGACTGTTCAACGAGCTTATGGCGACGTGAACCTCTAATGGGGACCACCCGTGCCGCTTAGGTGATCAAACCAACGTTTTACTAAATGCGGCTTCGAAACTCGATGATCCATATATATTTCATTAGCCCAATAAAGCACGCGGACTTCTACATATAATCAACACCTCACCCCACCAGGATTAAAACCCACGATCTTATAATTGTGACCGGGGAACGCTACCCCTGGGCAACAAGGACAATAAAAGCAGTCCTAGACTCTACCATATTTCACACAAAGCCTGTTCAACGATCTTATGGCGCCATGAACCTCTAATGGGGACCACCCGTGGCGCTTAGGTGATCAGAGCAACGTTTAACCAAATGTGGCTTTGAAACCCGAGGATCCATATATATTTCATTAGCCCAATAAAGCACGCAGACTTCTGCATATAATCAACGCCTCACCCCACCAGGATTTAAACCCACATTCTTATAATTGTGAAAGGGGAACGCTCCCTCTGGGCCACCAGGACAATAAAAGCAGTCCTAGACTCTGCTATATTTCACACAAAGCCTGTTCAACGAGCTTATGGCTCAGTGAACCTCTAATGGGGACCACGCATGCCGCTTAGGTGATCAGAGCAACGTTTTACCAAATGCGGCTTCAAAACACGAGAGTCCATATATATTTCATTAGCCCAATAAAGTACGCGGACTTCTACATATAATCAACACCTCACCCCACCAGGATTTGAAACCACGATCTTATAATTGTGACGGGGGAACGCTACCTCTGGGCCACCAGGACAATAAAAGCAGTCCTAGACTCTGCTATATTTCACACAAAGCCTGTTCAACGAGATTATGGCGCCGTGAACCTCTAATGGGGACCACCCGTGCCGCTTAGGTGATCAGAGCAACGTTTTACCAAATGCGGCTTCGAAACACGAGGATCCATATATATTTCATTAGCCCAGTAAAGCACGCGGACTTCTGCATATAATCAACACCTCACCCGCAGGATTCGAACCCAAGATCTTATAAGTGTGACCGGGGAACACTACCTCTGGGCCACCAGGACACTAAAAGCAGTCCTAGACTCTGTTATATTTCACACAAAGCCTGTTCAACGAGCTTATGGCACCGTGAACCTCTAATAGGGACCACCCGTGCCGCTTAGGTGATCAGAGCAACGTATACCAAATCCGGCTTGGAAACACGAGGATCCATATATATTTCATTAGCCCAATAAAGCACGCGGACTTCTACATATAATCAACACCTCACCCCACAAAGGATTCAAACCCACGATCTTATAATTGTGACCGGGGTATGCTACCTCTGGGCCACCAGGACAATAAAAGAAGTCCGAGACTCTACTATATTTCACACAAAGCCTGTTCAACGACCTTATGGCGCCATGAACCTCTAATGGGGACCACCCGTCCCGCTTAGGTGATCAGAGTAACGTTTTACCAAATCCGGCTCGAAACACGTGGATCCATATATATTTCATTAGCCCAATACAGCACGCGGATTTCTACATAAAATCAACACAACACCCCACCAGGATTCAATCCCAAAATCTTATAATTGTGATTAGGGAATGCTACCTGTGGACCACCAGGACACTAAAAGCAGTCCTAGACTCTGTTATATTTCACACAAAGCCTGTTCAACGAGCTTATGGCGCCGTGAACCTCTAATGGGGACCACACGTGCCGCTTGGTGACCAGAGCAACGTCTTACCAAATCCGGCAACGAAACACGAGGATCCAAATATATTTCTTTAGCCCAATAAAGCATGCGGACTTCTACATAAAATCACCACCTCACCCCACCAAGATTCAAACCCAAAATCTTATAATTGTGACCAGGGAATGCTACCTGTGGACCACCAGGACACTAAAAGCAGTCCTAGACTCTACTATATTTCACACGAAGCCTGTTCAACGACCTTATGGCGCCATGAACCTCTAATGGGGACCATCTGTGCCGCTTAGGTGATAAGAGCAACGTTTTACCAAATCCGGCTTGGAAACACGAGGATCCATATATATTTCATTAGCCCAATAATGCATGCGGACTTCTACATATAATCAACACCTCACCCCACCAGGATTTGAACCCACGATCTTATAATTGTGACTGGGGAACGTTACCTCTGGCCAACCAGGATAATAAAAGCAGTCCTAGACTCTACCATATTTCACACAAAGGCTGTTCAACGACCTTATGGCGCCATGAACCTTTAATGGGGACCACCCGTGCCGCTTAGGTGATCAGAGCAACGTTTACCAAATCCGGCTTCGAAAAACGAGGATCCATATATATTTCATTAGCCCAAAAATGCATGCAGACTTCTACATATAATCAACACCTCACCCCAACAGGATTTGAACCCACTATCTTATAATTGTGAACTGGGGACGCTACCTCTGGGCCACCAGGACAATAAAACCATTCCTAGACTCTGCTATATTTCACACAAAGCCTGTTCAACGACCTTATGGCGCCGTGAACCTCTAATGGTGACCACCCGTGCCGCTTAGGTAATCAGAGCAACGTTTTACTACATCCGGCGTCGAAACACGAGGATCCATATATATTTCATTAGCCCAATAAAGCACACGGACTTCTACATATAATCAACACCTCACCCCACCAGGATTTGAACACACGATCTTATAATTGTGACCGGGGAACGCTACCTCTGGGCCACCAGGACAATAAAAGCAGTCCTGGACTCTGCTATATTTCACACAAAGCGTGTTCAACGAGCTTATGGCACTGTGAACCTCTAATGGGGACCACCCGTGCCGCTTAGGTGATCAGAGCACCGTTTTTCCAAATGCGGCGTCGAAACAAGGAGGATTCATATATATTTCATTAGCCCAATAAAGCACGCGGACTTCTACATATAATCAACACCTCACCCCACCAGGATTTGAACCCACGATCTTATAATTGTGACCGGGGAACGCTACCTCTGGGCCACCAGGACAATAAAAGCAGTCCTAGACTCTGCTATATTTCACACAAAGCCTGTTCAGCGAGCTTATGGCGCCATGAACCTCTAATGGGGACCACCCGTGCCGCTGAGGTGATCAGAGCAACGTTTTACCAAATCCGGTTTCAAAACACGAGGATCCATATATCTTTCATTAGCCCAATAAAGCATGCGGACTTCTACATATAATCAACACCTCACCCCACCAGGATTCAAACCCACGATCATAGAATTGAGACCGGGATATGCTACCTCTGGGCCACCAGGACAATAAAAGCAGTCCTAGACTCTACTATATTTCACACAAAGCCTGTTCAACGACCTTATGGCGCCATGAACCTCTAATGGGGACCACCGTGCGGCAGGTGATCAGAGCGTTTTTGCAAATGCGGCTTCGAAACTCGAGGATCCATATATGTTTTATTAGCCCAATAAAGCACACGGACTTCTACATATAATCAACACCTCACCCCACCAGGATTTGAACCCACTATCTTATTTTTGTGACCGGGGGACGCTACCTCTGGGCCACCAGGACAATAAAAGCATTCCTAGACTCTGCTATATTTCACACAAAGCCTGTTCAACGGGCTTATGGCACCGTGAACCTCTAATGGGGACCACCCGTGCCGCTTAGGTGATCAGAGCAACGTTTTAACAAATGAGGCGTCGAAACAAGGAGGATCCATATATATTTCATTAGCCCAATAAAGCACGCGGACTTCTACATATAATCAACACCTCACCCCACCAGGATTTGAACCCACGATCTTATAATTGTGACCGGGGAAAGCTACCTCTGGGCCACCAGGACAATAAAAGCAGTCTTAGACTCTGGTATATTTCACACAAAGCCTGTTCAACGAGCTTATGGCGCCGTGAACCTCTAATGCGGACCACCCGTGCCGCTTAGGTGATCAGAGCAACGTTTTACCAAATCCGGAGTTCGAAACACGAGGATCAAAATATATTTCATTAGCCCAATAAAGCACTCGGAATTCTACATATAATCAACACCTCACCCCACCAGGATTCAAACCCACGATCTTATATTGTGACCGGAAGCGCTACCTCTGGAGCAGCAGGACAATAAAAGCAGTCCTAGACTTACCATATATTTCACACAAGCCTGTTCAACGAGCTTATGGCGCCGTGAACCTCTAATGGGGACCACCCGTGCCGCTTAGGTGATCAGAGCAACATTTTACCAAATCCGGCTTGGAAACACGAGGATCCATATATATTTCATTAGCCCAATAAATCACTCGGACTTCTACATATAATCAACACATCACCCTACCAGGATTCAAACCCACGATCTGATAATTGTGACCGGGGAACGCTACCTCTGGGCCACCAGGACAATAAAAGCAGTCCTAAACTCTGCTATATTTTACACAAAGCCTGTTCAACGAGCTTATGGCGCTGTGAACCACTATAGGAGACCACCCGTGCCGCGTAGGTGATCAGAGCAACGTTTTACCAAATGCGGCTTCGAAACACGAGGATCCATATATATTTCATTAGCCCAATAAAGCACACGGACTTCTACATATAATCAACACCTCACCCCACCAGGATTTGAACCCACGATCTTATAATTGTGACCGGGGAAAGCTACCTCTGGGCCACCAGGACAATGAAAGCAGTCCTAGACTCTGGTATATTTCACACAAAGCCTGTTCAACGAGCTTATGGCGCCGTGAACCTCTAATGCGGACCACCCGTGCTGCTTAGGTGATCAGAGCAACGTTTTACCAAATGCGGCTTCGAAACACGAGGATCCATATATATTTCATTAGCCCAATAAAGCACACGGACTTCTACATATAATCAACACCTCACCCCACCAGGATTTGAACCCACGATCTTATAATTGTGACCGGGGAACGCTACCTCTTGGCCACCAGGACAATAAAAGCAGTCCTACACTCTGCTAAATTTCACACAAATCCTGTTCAACGAGCTTATGGCGCCGTGAACCTCTAATGGGGACCACCCGTGCTGCTTAGGTGATCAGAGCAACGTTTTTCCAAATGCGGCTTCGAAACACGAGGATCCAAATATATTTCATTAGCCCAATAAAGCACTCGGACTTCTACATATAATCAACACCTCACCCCACCAGGATTTGAACCCACGATCTTATAATTGTGACCGGGGAACGCTACCTCTTGGCAACCAGGACAATAAAAGCAGTCCTAGACTCTACTATATTTCACACAAAGCCTGTTCAACGATCTTATAGCGCCATGAACCTCTGATGGGGACCACCCGTGCCGCTTAGGTGATAAGAGCAACGTTTTCCAAAATCCGGTTTGGAAACACGAGGGTCCATATATATTTCATTAGCCCAATAAAGTACCCGGACTTCTACATATAATCAACACCTCACCCCACCAGGATTCAGACCCACGATCTTATAATTGTGACCGAGGTATGCTACCTCTGGGCCACCAGGACAATAAAAGCAGTCCTAGACTCTACTATATTTTACACAAACCCTGTTCAACGACCTTATGGCGCCATGAAACTCTAATGGGGACCACCCGTGCCGCTTAGGTGATCAGAGCAACGTTTTACCAATTCCGGCTCGAAACACGAGGATCAAAATATATTTCATTAGCCCAATAAAGCACTCAGAATTCTACATATAATCAACACCTCACCCCACCAGGATTCAAACCCACGATCTTATATTGTGACCGGGGAACGCTACCTCTGGGCCACCAGGACAATAAAAGTAGTCCTAGACTCTGCTATATTTCACACAAAGCCTGTTCAACGGCTTATGGCGCTGCTTGAACACTGTAGAGACCACCCATTGCGCGTAGGTAGTCAGAGCAACGTTTTACCAAATGCGGCTTCAAAACACGAGGATCAATATATATTTCATAAGCCCAATAAAGCACTCGGACTTCTACATATAATCAAGACCTCACAGGATTTGAACCCACGATCTTATAATTGTGACCGAGGAACGCTGCCTCTGAACCTTAGGACAATAAAGCAGTCCTGGAGCTCTACCATATTTCACACAAAGCCTGTTCAACGAGCTTGGCGTGAACACTCTGTCACGGACCACCCGATGCGCTTAGGTGATCAGAGCAACGTTTTACCAAATCCGGCTTCGAAACACGAGGATCAATATATATTTCATAAGCTCAATAAAGCACTCGGACTTCTACATATAATCAACACCTCACCCCACCAGGATTCAAAACCACGATCTTATTATTGTGACCGGGGAACGCTACCTCTGGGCCACCAGGACAATAAAAGCAGTCCTAAACTCTGCTATATTTCACACAAAGCCTGTTCAACGAGCTTATGGCGCTGTGAACCACTATAGGAGACCACCCGTGCCGCGAAGGTAATCAGAGCAACGTTTTACCAAATGCGGCTTCGAAGCACGAGGATCCATATATATTTCATTAGCCCAATAAAGCACACGGACTTCTACATATAATCAACACCTCACCCCACCAGGATTTGAACCCACGATCTTATAATTGTGACCGGGGAACGCTACCTCTTGGCAACCAGGACAATAAAAGCAGTCCTAGACTCTACTATATTTCACACAAAACCTGTTCAACGATCTTATAGCGCCATGAACCTCTCATGGGGACCACCCGTGCCGCTTAGGTGATCAGAGCAACGTTTTCCAAAATCGGTTTGGACACGAGGATCCATATATATTTCATTAGCCCAGCCAAAGTACACGGACTTACATATAATCTTTTTACTCACTTACGAGATTCAAAACCACGTCTTATAATTGTGACCGGGGAACGCTACCCCTGGGCAACAAGGACAATAAAAGCAGTCCTAGACTCTACCATATTTCACACAAAGCCTGTTCAACGATCTTATGGCGCCATGAACCTCTAATGGGGACCACCCGTGGCGCTTAGGTGATCAGAGCAACGTTTAACCAAATGTGGCTTTGAAACCCGAGGATCCATATATATTTCATTAGCCCAATAAAGCACGCAGACTTCTGCATATAATCAACGCCTCACCCCACCAGGATTTAAACCCACGATCATATAATTGTGAAAGGGGAACGCAACCTCTGGGCCACCAGGACAATAAAAGCAGTCCTAGACTCTGCTATATTTCACACAAAGCCTGTTCAACGAGCTTATGGCTCCGTGAACCTCTAATGGGGACCACTCGTGCCGCTTAGGTGATCAGAGCAACGTTTTACCAAATGCGGCTTCAAAACACGAGGGTCCATATATATTTCATTAGCCCAATAAAGCACGCGGACTTCTACATATAATCAACACCTCACCCCACCAGGATTTGAAACCACGATCTTATAATTGTCACCGGGGAACGCTACCTCTTGGCAACCAGGCCAATAAAAGCAGTCCTGAATACTATATTTCACACAAAAGCCTGTTCAACGATCTTGTAGCGCCGCCTTGAACCTCTGATGGGGACCACCCGTGCCGCTTAGGTGATAAGAGCAACGTTTTCCAAAATCCGGTTTGGAAACACGAAAATCCATATATATTTAATTAGCCCAATAAAGTTCCCGGACTTCTACATATAATCAACACCTCACCCCACCAGGATTTGAAACCACGATCTTATAATTGTGACCGGGGAACGCTACCTCTTGGCAACCAGGACAATAAAAGCAGTCCTAGACACTACTATATTTCACACAAAGCCTGTTCAAAGATATTATAGCGCCATGAACCTCTGATGGGGACCACCCGTGCCGCTTAGGTGATAAGAGCAACGTTTT
>NW_024733339.1:0-6268 GCF_018991925.1 Homarus americanus
ATCTACTTTTCGGGAAAGTAGATAACAAACTTTTCCGGAAAGTAGATGTTTCCCATTTTTTATGATACAAATTTCCCGTTTTCTATGATAATCTACTTCGCAAAATTAGGTAAAATTTCCCCCAAAATTCGAAAATCTATTTCCCCGAAAAGTCGATAATCTACTTTCCCGAAAAGAAGAAAATCTATCTACTTTTCGGGAAAGTAGATGTTTCCCATTTTCTATGATACAAATTTCCCGTTTTCTATGATAATCTACTTCGCAAAATTAGGTAATATTTCCCAAAATTCGATAATTTACTTCCCAGATAAGTCGATAATCTACTTTCCCGAAAAGTAGAAAAAAAATCTACTTTTCGGGAAAGTAGATAACCAACTTTCCCGGAAAGTAAATATTTCCCATTTTCTATGATTCAAATTTCCCGTTTTCTATGATAATCTACTTCGCAAAATTAGGTAATATTTCCCCAAAATTCGATAATTTACTTCCCAGAAAAGTCGATAATCTACTTTCCCGAAAAGTAGAAAAAAAATCTACTTTTCGGGAAAGTAGATAACCAACTTTCCCGTTAAGTAGATATTTCCCATTTTCTATGATAAAAATTTCCCGTTTTCTATGATAATCTACTTCGCAAAATTATGTAATGTTTGCCCAAAAGTCGATAATCTACTTCCCCAAAAAGTCGATAATCTACTTTCCCGAAAAGTAGATACTTACGATCTTTTGAGAATCCAAATTTACGCTCTTTTTAATTGTCGTAAGTTGGAACTTAAGATAAAAAAAAATAACTTACCATTTTTCTAATTCTCAAAAGACCGTAAGTATCTCCTTTCCGGTGACGTAGATTTTCTACTTTTCGGGAAAGTATAATAATTGGCTCTTTTCATTTTTGTCTTTAGAACCCTTTTGTTTTCAACTTTTTTATTAGGATTATTATAAACAAAGAAAAAGGTATTTTTTTCATTTATACGACACATTAAGTTAATATACAAATATTTATTGTAATGATTGACACCAGGTTACTGTTAGGTTAGGTTGCCCTTATGGTACTACAACCTGTGTACACAGGGTCCCATAAAGGCGACCCAACCTGGATCATGCAAGGCTATCAGTGTACCTTGGTCGACGTGTCTCGCCCATCTCTATAGTATGGGGCTCAGACAAGCCTCGGCATCCAGCCCTAGGCAGCATCACTGTCCTTGGCAGTGACAGACAGCCTTTAGTGTCATCACATTGCCCTTACTAGCTGTACACAACTCCCTACTTATAAGCCCCCTAGAAGCATCATGTAGACCTTAGGGGAGAATCAATCAGCCTCCTCAGAGACAGATAGCTCTTAAGAGCCTCACACATCCCCAAGTTGCCACAAACATCACTTATCCCCTTGAAGATACACTGCCTTGTAATTAATTTTTAATATGTGTAACATTTGAAAAACAAAAACAAAATACAATTACAAAAGTTTGTCCAGAGGAAAAATTCATTGGTTACAAAGTAAGTTGTGAACACGTAATAAATAAATAACTGAAAATTAAGGTAAATTCTTAAACTGGCATTTATTATTTCAGTGCTGTGCCAGCTGGAGTAAAACATTGTGTTATACAAATGAAGATGAAACTACTGTACAAAATATCGTAACTTCAACAATGTTATGACATTGTTGACTTATTTTGTACTTCAGTTTTATTTCAACTTGTATAACGAGCTATTTTACTCTTGCTGGCACTGGATTAAAAGATGCTAGTTCAAGAATTTACTGTAATTTTCAGTTCTTATTAAATCATTACAACTTGCTTGTAACATTATGTCACAAGTTCTCTGCATTTTAAGTGAGCTGAAGTCACCTTGGGCATTCCATTGGTGGACCACAGCAGTGACGTCACCACTAGTAGTCTACGTCAATGGTGGAACAGACCACAAGAGCAATGACGTCATCACCAATAGTCTGCCTCATTGGTGAGACAGAAGCCCTTTACTTTACACCTCACAATCAGTCCTTCCCTCACTCCTACACCTCAGTCAGTCCTTCCCTCACTCCAACACCTCATAGGGAGTCCATTCCTCACTCCTACACCTCACCGTGAGTCCTTTCCTCATACCTACACCTCACCGTGAGTCCTTTCCTCACTCCTACACCTCATCGTGAGTCCTTCACTCACTCCTACACATCACAGTGAGTCCTTCCCTCACTCCTACACATCACAGGGAGACCTTCCCTCACTCCTACACATCACAGTGAGTCCTTCCCACACTCCTATACACAGCACAATGAGTCCTTCTCTCACTCCTATACATCACAATGAGTCCTTCCCTCATACTACACAACATTGCATGTTCTTCCCTCACTCCTATAAAACACTGCAAATCCTCCTCTCACTTCTTAGTAGTTCAGTAAGTCCTCCTCTCATTCATAAGGTCAGCAAGTCCTTCTCTCATTTACGAACATCACTACATGTCCTTCCCTAGGTCCTACACAACACTACAAGTCCTTCCCTCATTCCTACACAATACTGAAGTCCTTCCCTCAGTCTTACAGTAATCAGTAGATAAACTTTCAATACACCGTTATAATCTATTTTAGCATTTATAAAGACTTGTCGAACCAACAGTAAATATTATACACAATACAACTTCCTGTCATGTCGGGTAGACTGACTTATTTAGGATATATTCATCTTTTTCTGTACACAGACATTAGGAGCATCAATTAACCCCCTGAGTCACAAGTACAGTAGCTCTCTAAGAGCCTCACACATCTCCAAGTTGATATTCACAATATAGCCACAAACAGCCTCTGGTTGGATCAGACTACCCCTGACAACCTTACATAGTCCTTAAATCCATTATACAACCACCTATGATCATCACACAGCCCTAATAAGCCAAACAGTCCCTGCGGCGGAATATAAGCCCTGGGGGCCTCACATAGCCCCTAGGAGTGACACACTGCCTCAGAACATTTGCAACAAATACAATAATTTTTTTTTACAATTTCAAAAGTTTGCCCATTGCTTATCGGTTACAAATAAGTCGTAAAGCTGTAATAATTACTTAATTTTACAGTAAAATCTTAAACTAACATCTTGCATTTCACTGCCAGGAAGAATAAAATATTTTGTTTTGCAAATGAAGATGAAACTAAAGTCCAAAATAATTAAGTTGAACAAAATACTTCCTGACTGTCTAGATACAAATCCTTCCCTCAGTCATACACCACACTACAAGTCCTTCCCTCACTCATACACCACACTACAAGTCCTTCCTTCACTCATACACCACACTACACGTCCTTCCCTCACTAATACACAACACTACAAGTCCTTTCCTCACGCCTACACCACACTACAAGTCCTTCCTTCACTCATACACCACACTACAAGTCCTTCCCTCACTCATACACCACACTACAAGTCCTTCCCTCACCCCTACACAACCCTGCAGTCCTTCTCTCTTTCCTACACATCCCTGCAAGTCCTTCCCTCACCCCTACACAATACTGCAAGTCCTTCCCTCACTCCTACACAACACTGCAAGTCCTTCTCTCACTCCTACACAACACCACAAGTCCTTTCCTCACTTATACACAACACTACAAGTCCTTCCCTCACTCATACAATACACTACAAGTCCTTCTCTCACTCCTACACCACACTACAAGTCCTTCCCTCATTCCTACACAGCCCTGCAAGTCCTTCTCTCACTACTTCACAACCCTGTAAGTCCTTCCCTTACTCCTACACATCCCTGCGAGTCCTTCCCTGACTCCTACACAACACTGCAAGTCCTTCTTTCACTCCTACACAACACCATAAGTCCTTCCCTCACTCCTACACCACACTACAAGTCCTTCCCTTACTCATACACCACACTACAAGTCCTTCCCTCACCCCTACACAACCCTGCAAGCTCGTCCCTCACTCCTACACAACCCTGCAAGTCCTTCCCTCACTCCTACACAATCCTGCATGTCCTTCTCTCACTCCTACACAACCCTGCAAGTCCTTCCCTCACTCCTACACAACCCTGCATGTCCCTTCTCTCTCCTCCTACAGCCTGGAGTCCTTCCTCCTCCCCTGCAGCCTGCAAGTCCCTTTTCCTCACTCCTACCCCAATACTAAGCAACTTCCTCCCTCTCCACATTACTACAGAACCTTCTCCTCCTACACCTGTGAGAGTCCTTCTCTCACTCCCTACACAGCCCTGCAATTCCTTCTCACTCTGCATTGCTAGAAGTCCCATCCTCATTTCTACACAACACTGCAGTCCTTCCTCCTCCTACAATACTAGAGTGCTTTTCCTCACTCCTACACAACCCTACAGTCCTTCCTCCACTTCACTACACAGCACCGCATGTCCTTCCTCCGCTCCTGCACATTATAGAAGTCAGCCCTCATTTCTACACAACCTGCAGTCAGCCCCTCACTCCTGCACAGCACTGCCGTCCATCCTCAATCCTGCAATACTAGAAGCAACTTCCCTCACTCCTACACATTACTACAAAACCTTCTTTCACTCCTACACCATAATAGAAGTCCTTCTCTCACTCCTACACAACCCTGCAATTCCTTCCCTCACTCCTACACATTACTAGAAGTCCCTCCCTCATTTCTACACAACACTGCAAGTCCTTCCCTCACTTCTACACAACACTGCAAGTCCATCCCTCAATCCTACACAATACTAGAAGTCCTTCCCTCGTCTACACAACCCTACAAGTCCTTCCCTCACTCCTACACATCACTTCATGTCCTTTCCTCACTCCTCCACATCACCGCATGTCCTTCCCTCACTCTTACATAATATTGCTTGTTCTTTCCTCACTCCTACAGTGCTACAGTATCTCTACAGCAGTCAGTAGATATGATTTCAACACAATGTTATAATCTGTTTTAGTATTTATGTGGACGTATTTAACCAACACTTACATATATACAATACAACTTCCTGTCATGTTTGGTAGACTGAGTTATTTAGAGAATGTTCATCCTTTTCTGTACTCTTGATCGTTTCTCTTGTCCATCTTGATGTTGCCTCGTCATCTGTACACCAAGTTATGGTCCTCATCCTCCCTGGAGTAGTATTTTCTGTTAATACCTGTGAAATTAAAATTTTATTAACCAAAAATAATTTTTTTGTATATATTGCAGGGCGACAAGAATTAAAATCACTGTTTCCTCATACTGTTATGCCAGCACTCCTCTTTATCAAGAATTTACCACTAGTCAAGTCACAAGTCACACGAGTGGTCACAACAACAAGCAGGGTACACACTATAATGACTCTTATATTATCTCCACCAGGTTCTCAATAATAACCCTCAGATTAACTCAAAATATAGGTCTCATGTTGAAGATGAATCATGAAATGCATAACTTAGCATTATAAAGTTTAGAGACCACAAACAAAGGTCAAGTAAAGGAACAATTTAAGTACAGTACAGATGACCACAGCCTAAATTAACCCTAACCCGAACCTCAGCCTCACCATACACTAGAAAAGTACAAAAGTATACACCACTTATCTCCATATAAATATATCCTGAGTCCAGACCAATTGTACCACACTTGCACCACACACTATCACCAGCCAGGCTCGTCTACCTCCCTGCACTTGCAGTGACCCACACAATGTGGATACCATGCCGCCAATTACCATACTATTTTACCTAACAAATGCACAACGTTAAGCTGATTTACTTATTACATACTTATTATAAATTAATATATATAAACACATATATATATATATATACATATACAGTATACATATATATATATATATATATATATATATATATATATATATATATATGTCATGTACTGACCCCATTATACATACTAGACAATGTTTACATACAGGAACATATATAAAATATAGTCCCACCTACTGAAGAAGCAGTGTAATTACCTCTCAATCAAATATATTCAGTGCCTCATAAAACTCCCTCCCCAAAGATAAAACACTTGTGTTTTATTTTCAGTCTGGTGAATGAGATAGAGCATTTGCTAAGAAATTCTCTCACTCCTACACAATACTGCAAGTCCTTCTCTCAATCACATACAATATACCAAGTCCATCCCTCACTCCTACATAATATTACAAGTCCTTCTCTCACTTCTACACAACATACCAAGTCCTTCCCTCACTCCTACACAATACTACAAGTCCTTCCCTCACTCCTACACAATACTACAAGTCCTTCCCTCACCCCTACACAATACTACAAGTTCTTCCCTCACTCCTACACAATACTACAAGCCCTTCCCTC
>NW_024733340.1:0-12916 GCF_018991925.1 Homarus americanus
ATTAAATAGTAGAAGAATAAAAAAAGAGCCATATTTGAGCACTATCACTTACAGTTCTCCTCGAGAGTGCCTGACGAAACAAACCAGAATTGCACAGACACAAGAGACATAGACAGACAGAGTGTTGCATGGACATTTTGAAATAACAATAGCTATTTCAACAGGACAGCAGCGTGCTGGGACATTAAATGTTGACATGATTCATTTGCCAGAATATTTTGGTTACCATGCCTACATAGCGACCAGCCAGCAGCCAGCAGCTTGCAGGTTGCGTTTGAGGAATTACCATATTGCCATTAGTCTGGCTGGTCATATACGAGTAAATTACCATGGGTTATGAATTCACCATATTATTGTCTGGCCATATTGCCATTATGAATTCACTATATTGAAGAGGAATTACTATAAGGTTGTCATTATGAATTACCATATTATAGTCGGTCATATGGTTATTGCTGAATTTCATATCGTTATGAAATACTATTAGTTCATAGTCATTATGAATTGTTCATATTGAGTGAATACCATTTCACCATCATAATATCAATATGAAATACCATATTGTCATGAATCTACCATATGAATCACCAGTATCATTATGAATTCACCATAGTCATTGAGGAATCACTCATACATTATCATGAATTACCATATCAGCCAGCGAATATCATGACCATTGGTATTCAGCACAGGGCTGATGAACATATGAACACCACCACTGTTGTCAACAGACTTCGACAGCCGGTCAGTGTGTTGATGTTGTGACTTTGCATCCACATGGTTGGCATTGTTTCTGAGCTGCAGCGTATCACGGCCCAGCAGTTGGGGACAATTTCGAGGCCAACTCACTCACGTGAATCACCACTCGGTGGGTGGAGGAGAAAGGAGTGAGGTTGGTCTCGAGAATTGTCACAGCTGCCGTTGGGTGGCTTTTATTTAGCTAGACTAAGGTGATATACTTAGGACCCGGCCATAAAGTTAGTCGGACCTAACTATATTACAGCTGCAGCTCAGAGGCGCGAGCCATTGCCCAGTCATGACCTAAAGGGCTGAAAATGTGATGGTTCGAGTACCGGGTCACACAACATCTAATGTACACACTGATGACACCTGTCAGGAGTTTGGAGGCAGGTGGATCCTACCAGTAACATGTTGACAGCTGAGTGGTTCAAGGTGTTATTGTATGGTGGCTCATGGTTATATTGTACGGTGGTTCATGGTGATATTGTATGGTGGTTCATGGTGATATTGTACGGTGGTTCATGGTGATATTGTACGGTGGTTCATGGTGATATTGTACGGTGGTTCATGGTGATATTGTACGGTGGTTCCTGGTGATATTGTATGGTGGTTCATGGTGATATTGTATGGTGGTTCATGGCGATATTGTATAGTGGTTCATGGTGTTATTGTATGGTGGTTCATGGTGATATTGTATGGTGGTTCATGGTGATATTGTACGGTGGTTCATGGTGATATTGTACGGTGGTTCATGGTGATATTGTATGGTGGTTCATGGTGATATTGTACGGTGGTTCATGGTGATATTGTACGGTGGTTCATGGTGATATTGTATGGTGGTTCATGGTGATATTGTATGGTGGTTCATGGTGATATTGTATGGTGGTTCATGGTGATATGGTGGTTCATGGTGATATTGTAGTTCATGGTGATATTGTATGGTGGTTCATGGTGATATTGTATGGTGGTTCATGGTGATATTGTATGGTGTTCATGGTGATATTGTACGGTGGTTCATGGTGATATTGTATGGTGGTTCATGGTGATATTGTATGGTAGTTCATCTATAAAGACTGTTCTTAGATATAATGATATATGCCCAGTCACAGAACTGACTATAACTTTTAAAATAATGTTACACTGAAACTGGCATGTTTGTGACTTTTCTCTACTGAACTTGATGAGTAAATCCAAACTGGTTTATTTAGGGAATTTAATGTCAGATTATAATGAACCATGAGTGAATAACTCCTTCCTACACAGTGGTTCACTTGGCGTCATGAATAATTTGTATAACCGCTGCCTTGCAGGTATTAGTGGAGATCGTGTCAACGTTTGTATTACAACAGCAACATTGTGCTCACCTGTTGGGGGCTTCACACATCAACGAGTGAAGACAATGTTGTTGTTGCTGTTTCAATAGAAGCATTCATGCGATCTGTGCGAAAATCTTTCAGGAAGTGTGTATAGATTTTTCTGGGGAATTCGGTGCGTGCGTGCGTCCGTGGGTGCATGCGTGGGTGCATGCGTGCGTGTGTACGTGTATGCGTGTGTACATGCGCACGCGTCTGTCTGTCTGTCTGGTTTGTCTGTCTGTCTGCCTGCGCGTGTGTTTGTGTACGTGTTTCTGTGTGTCTGCGTGTGGCTAGGTATGTTTTCTGGAGAATGCTAAGGCTCTGTGGTTATTGGATATGTGTTGATTCAGGTGTAAAGGGAGAGAGTGTAGCCACGAGGGTGTATACACGCGGGGCTCAACGTCCAGCACACAACATCACCGAGAGTGTTATGTGCTGGCAGGTTGTGGGACTCAGGTGATGGTGGAGGTAACACAAGGAGGAAAGGTAATTCTCATAACCAACTTTATAAGATACTGTGAGTATCTTTGTACCATAGTGTGTGTTAGTGGTCGTTTCTGGCAGAGAGAGAGAGAAAGAGCGTCTGTGCGTATGTGTGTGTGCGTATGTGTCTGTTTATATATGTGTGTACGGTGACCTGTGGTATAATGGTCAGTATGCTCGCTTCGCAAGCGTGCGGACCCTGGTTAGATCCCTGGGCAGGGTGATATTATGGGCACGTTTCTTTACGCCATTTGCCTCTGTCTACCCAGCAGTAATTGAGAACCTGGATGTATATCGATATGCGGATCGTGTTCCGGGGTAATGGTTAGCCAGTGCAGTTGGCGAGTTGTCCAGTCTTCTCGGACTATTCTTTGACACTGGGTCATGCAACTCGTTAACTCAGGGTGTAGTTTTTGTGTTAGCGACAGCTTCTACACCTTAAATAAAATCACGCCTAGGTGGCCCTTGGACCGGCCATCCTTGTTACACGAGAAGCAACTATTATTATATACGTGTGTGTATGTGCGTGTGTGTTTGTGTATATATGTGATTTTCTTTGTGTGTGTGTTTCTCTCTCTCTCTCTCTCTGTTATCTCTAGTGAGACAGTAATATTGTCAGATCGAATCTTTAGTCACATTTCACCGTTCAGTAAAAAGTTCATATCATACAGACGTCATTTTAAGAATTTTTTAAGAAATTGTGGTTGCGTTGTTATTTATGGGTTTTGGTCATAAATATAAGTAATTTGTGGTAAAGGTACAGCAGAGTGAGGAGCTTAATTAGTGATAGATGATATGAGGTGAATGAAGAATGCCATTAATTACAGGTGAGGGTAAGAGCCATGTTAATTGTGGATGGGGGTGAGGTAGTTTAATAAGATAATTGAAATTATGTGAAAGGGAAAATCATTTGATAATAGACCGGAAGCTCACTAATTGTTACAGGTATTTAAATGAGGGTAACTGAAGGCTAATTAAAATATTTACTTGCGGTACATTTGTCTCAGGTAATTCCTGCTTAACACTTTTATTTAGTTGTGTTGTATCAGAATATATAATTTAGAGAGAGAACAAAATGTAAATAAAAGTTAAACTAAAAAATCGTATAATGTATCGCTAGAGTCCACCTAAGTGAGTCCAGCTTGGTAAAGGTCTATTCAGGATATGCTGCTTTGATCTATTATGGAAATTGTATATCTTAAACCCACACATTTCCTATCAAAGACATTGAGCATTATGTGGTATCTTTGTCCTTAGTAACATTGGTGCTGGAGGCTTTAAAGAAATATTAAATGTTTCTCGTACATTCAACTTCTCTTCATTTAATTCTAATTTCTTTCCTGCGTGATTGAGATTCTTTTGATATATTTATGTGACCAACGTGTACACTGATGACCGGAGAGGCAGATGCAAACAGTCAATACTGAAGATTGTACTGAATGATAGAGGTGACGGATGGTATTACAGGCAGGTGAGACCAGGTGGTGAGTGTAGGTGATAACAGGTGAGGAGGGGGAGCGGTGATAATAGGTGGAGACGAGGAAGGTGGAGGTAAGGGAGTGTGAAGATACTATATATGAACAGGTGGAAATTGAAGTGATACAGGTGAATATAACGTAGAAGAATTTGAGGTAAATGACCTTTCTAATTTGTTACCTGTAGTTGAGGAGGATGAGGGAGCAGATATGACATACTAACAGATGCAAACAATGCATTCAAGAAACACTACGACCGGTCAATAACCCTGATATAAACACAAAGACATACCATAAGTATTCCAATAATTAAACGTGTATAGTCAGTGTAAAGTTTATGGGAACCTGAAATATGGAGTTATATCCCAGTGTAAAGGTGGAGGGAACTAGTATAAAGTGTGTTAACCATTGTTCAGTGGTAATACCCGGCCACAGTCTGCCTCCCCTCAACGCCTCTTCATTATCCATTTTTCTCATTACAACACAATGGAGAGGAGACCCTTACTGTTAATTACTGGGGCGCTACTATCAGTTTCACTCGCTACTGTATAATTAACCGCGGCTGAAATGCAAGGATTCCCAGACAAGTTTTTTTTTTTTTTTTCTTGTGTTTGAATTTACAGATGATATTTTTCGCATCGTTAACAAGTCACGTCATGGTTGTAATAGTAAGTGGATTATATACATGTATCTGTACTTGATTAATGCAGTAAAGGTTATGTTTATAATTCTCAATATTTTTACTTTATATGAGAGTAACTATGTTGATATGTATATTTTACTTTATGCACAAAGTAAAATATAAGTAGTCTATGTGCCAGAGACTACATCACAATTATTGCACCACCTTGTACCATTACACACCACCACCACCACCACCACTCCTTGTACCAGAGACTACTAGCTAACAAGAAGCCCAATTATCGCCAGTCTGACTCCATTCAATACTGAACCGTTCAATTAGTATCTTAAACAATGGAAAGTGTTCCTAAAAATACATTGACTTTATCTGATTCTGCTGTGGACGTATAAAACCTGCCTCATACACTCACAACTTCTCTTGTTTGTGAAATTGTAGTCGGAGAATTACACGACACATGATCCAGACGTGTTGTGGTCGGCGGAGGAATATTTCTTTCCACAACTTTGCTCGTATTTAGTCATCCACATATACGTAGAGGAATGTATTTAGTGTCTTTTAAGTTGATAAATATTTGAGAATATATTACCATGTGTGATGAAGGGGTAAAGTGTTTGACAAGTTGAAATAAATTAACTGGAAAGAAACTATGGTTAAAAATTACAAATTTGTCAAATTGTAACAGCATTATTTTTTCCAATTTGTTTTTGATAACGACACGAAGTAGAACTGATCACGTACCTGGCTGCCCACTTTAGACACATGGCGGTATATTGAACAATGGTTAATTACTGTTTGTATTGTTGTGAGTGGTTTAATGTTGCTTTAACCTGTTTTAGTCATTTCGAGTCTAGGCCGTCGATAGGTTTATTTAAACACAGGTGAATGTAGGTATGTGTAGTGGGAGGTGACTGTGTGTTGCATGTGGGTTAAACATGTCTGTGTCATGATGACCGGGTGTGGTGGGATGACCGAGTGGGTGATGACTGAGTGGTGGGTGATGACTGAGTGGTGGGTGATGACCGAGTGTGTGTGGGTGATGACCGAGTGTGATGACCGAGGTGATGACTGGTGATGACTGATGGTGGGTGATGACCGAGTGGGTGATGACATGGGTGATGACGGTGTGATGACCACGTTGTAAGGTTGATTGTTGATAGAAAGTGATATGCAATAATTGGTTGTGTCTGGAGTGATAACTGGTGTGTGGGTGATGAGTTGATGACTGGATGATCTGTGTGGTGTGAGGTGTAGGTGAGGACGGGTTCTAACTATAAGCTGACTCGGCGTTGTTAATAAATCAGAACTACGTTGCTCGGTCCCATGATTCATTCACTTCGACCGCTAGATAGCCGGGTGCCGACTCTGGCCGGGGCCCGTGAGAAAGGTGGGTAAACACCACACCATATTCCTCAGACATTACCCCACCACACAACACAGTCATCACCACACCAACACGCCACAGTCACCACCACACCACACACAGTCATCAACACACCAGTCATCACCACACCACAGACCACAGTCACCACCACACCACACACCACAGTCATCACCACACCAGTCATCACCACACACCACAGACCAGTCATCACCACATCACACCTGGCCAGTCACCACCCACACCGCACACAGTCATCACCACACACCAGTCATCACGACACCACAGACCAGTCATCACCGCACCACACACCACAGTCATCACTGCACCACACACCACAGTCATCACCACATCACACACCACGGTCATCACCACATCACACACCAGCCCAACACCACACCACAGTCATCACCTAACCACACACACCACCACACCACTCACCACAGTCATCACCACACAATCACGGTCATCACCATCACACACCAGTCATCACAACACCACACACCACAGTCATCACTACACCACACACCACAGTCATCACCACACCACACACCACAGTCATCACCACATCCCACACCACAGTCATCACCCATCACACCAGGGTCATCACAACCACACACCACGGCCATCACCACATCACACACCACGGTCATCACCATTACACACCAGTCATCACCACACACACATCACAGTCATCACTACACCACACACGTAGTAGGCAGCCAAACAGGAGGTACTACCGCCTGGGAAAATATAAAGTAATGTTGTTCTAATAGGACCTCATTATGGCATCAAAATTGTGACCAAGTCCCAGGCTGCTGATATGTCTTCCTGCCTCATTTACACACAATTATAGGGTCTCAATTGTTTCTCTTGCTACTAACAACACAACATACATACAGTATATTTTCACTTTTGATCTTATTTATTTTGTATTTCTTTTATGGTTTTATTATTATTATCATTAATATTTTAGTATTTAATTTGTAGTTTTTTATTATAATTATTTAGAGTACTATGAATTATTATTATTATTATTATTATTATTATTATTATTATTATTATTATATTATTATTATTATTATTATTATTTTTATTATTATTATTATTATTATTATTATTATTATTATTATTATTATTATTATTATTATTATTATTATTTTATTATATTATTATTATTATTATTATTATTATTATTATTATTATTATTATTATTATTATTATTATTACTACCTCCGTCACCCTCCCCACCCTCTCTACAACTACCTACGTCACCCCCACCTCTCACAACTACTTGTCACCCCCACCTCTCACAACTACCCCTGTCATCCCCACCTCTCACAACCACCCTGTCACCCCACCTCTCACAACCACCCCTTGCACCCCCACCCTCAACTACCCCTGTCACCCCCACCTCTCACAGCTACCTCGTCACCCCCACCTCTCAATACCACCTCCGTCACCCCACCTACAACCACCCCTCGTCACCCCCACCTCTCACAACCACCCCTGTCACCCCCACCTTACAACTACCCCTCGTCACCCCCACCTCTCACAACTACCTCCGTCACCCCACCTCTCACAACCACCTCCGTCACCCCCACCTCTCACAACCACTTCTGTCACCCCACCTCTCACAACCACCTCCGTCACCCCCACCTCTCACAACCACCTCCGTCTCACCCCACCTCTCAACTACCCCCTGTCACCCCACCTCTCACAACCACCTCCGTCACCCCCACTCTCACAACTACCTCCTCACACCCCCACCCTCACAACTACCTCCGTCACCCCACCTCTCACAACTACCCCTTCACCCACACCTCTCACAACTACCTCCGTCACCCCCACCTCTCACACTACCCCCGTCATTACCTCACAACCACTCCCGTCACCCCCACCTCTCTACAATCACTCCTCCGTCACCCCCACCTCTCACAACTACCTCCGTCACCCCCACCCTCTCACACCACCCCGTCACCCCACCTCTCACAACTTCACCTCCTTCACCCCACCTCAACTACCCCGTCACCCCCACCTCACAACTACCCTGTCACCCCCACCTCTCACAACTACCTCCGTCACCCCACCTCACATCTACCTCCGTCACCCCACCTCCCACAACCACCCCTGCCCCCACCTCTCACAACCACCCCTGTCACCCCCACCTTCACAACCACCCCTGTCACCACCTCACAACTACCTTCGTCACTCCCACCTCTCACAACCACCTCCGTCACCCCACCTCTCACAACCACCTCCGTCACCCCCACCTCTCAAATAAACCACTTCACCCCACCTCTCACAACCACCCTCCGTCACCTCCACCTCTCTCACAACTACCTCCGTCACCCCAACCTCTCACAACTACCCCCCGTCACCCCCACCTCTCACAACCACCTCCTGTCACCCCCACCTCTCACAACTACCTCCGTCACCCCACCTCTCACAACTACCTCCGTCACCCCACCTCTCACAACTACCCCTTCACCCCACCTCTCACAACTCCTGTCACCCCACCTCTCAACACTACCCCCGTCACCCCCACCCCTCACAACTACCCCTGTCACCCCCACCTCTCACAATCACCTCCGTCACCCCACCTCACAACATCCGTCACCCCCACCTCTCACAACTACCCCGTCACCCCCACCTCTCACAACCACCTCCGTCACCCCCACCTCTCACAACTACCCTCGTCACCCCCACCTCCTCACCAACTATTCGTCACCCCCACCCTCATCCCACCTCCCTCTGTCCCTCCCACTTCAACACCCCCTCTCTGCACCATAACCACCCCGTCACCCACCTCTCACACACTACCTGCCACCCCCACCTCTCACCACCTCGTCACCCCACCTCTCACAACCACTCCGTCACCCCACCTCTCACAACCACCTCCACCCCACCTCACAACCACCCCTGTCACCCCCACTTCACAACTACCCTGTCACCCCCACCTCTCACAACTACCCCTGCACCCCCACCTCACATAACCACCTCCGTCACCCCCACCTTCACACCACCCTCACAACCACCTCCCGTCACCCCCACCTCTCACACCTCCGCCTCACCCCCACCTCTGCCAACTACCTCCCCTGTCACCCCCACCTCTCACAGCTACCTCCGTCACCCCACCTCTCACAACTACCTGTCACCCCACCTCCCACAACCAACCCCTGTCACCCCCCACCTTCACAACCACCCCCTGTCACCCCACCTCTCACAACTACCCCTGTCACCCCACCCTCACAACCACCTCTGTCACCCCCACCTCTCACAACCACCTCCGTCACCCCACCTCTCAACCACCTCCGTCACCCCCACACCTCTCACAACCACCTCCGTCACCCCCACCTCTCACAACTACCTCCGTCACCCCCACCTCTCACAACCACCCCGTCACCCCCACCTCTCACAACCACTCCCCGTCACCCCCACCCTCTCACAACTACCCCCGTCACCCCCACCTCACAACCACCTGTCACCCCACCTCTCACAACCACCTCCGTCACCCCCACCTCCGTCACCCCTACCTCTCACAACCACCCCTGTCACCCCCACCTCTCCTCCAACTACCTCCGTCACCCCCACCTCTCACAACTACCCCCTGTCACCCCACCTCTCACAACCACCTCCGTCACCCCCCACCTCTCACAACTACCTCCGTCACCCCCACCTCTCACAACTACCTCCGTCACCCCACCCTCATACCTCCTACTCCCTTCACCCACACCTCTCTCTCCACCTCCGTCACCCCCACCTCTCACAATCACCCCTCTCGTCACCCCCACCCTGCCAACCACTCTGTCACCCCCACCTCTCTCACAACTACCTCCGTCACCCCCACCTCTCTCACAACCACCTCGTCACCCCACCTCTCACAACTCACCCCTGTCACCCCCACCTTCAACTACCTCCGTCACCCCACTCTCTCTCTCACTACCCTCTGCCCCCCACCTCTCTCAACCACTCCGTCACCCCACCTCTCACAACTACCCGTCACCACCACCTCCTCACAACCACTTCCGTCACCCCCACCTCTACACCACTCCCTGTCACCCCCACCCTCTCAACTACCTGTCACCCCACCCTCTCCCCAACTTCCTCCCACCTCTCACAATCACCTCCGTCACCCCCACCTCTACAACTACCCCTGTCACCCCACCTCTCTCTCAACTACCTCCGTCACCCCACCTTCATAACTACCTCCGTCACCCCCACCTTCTCACAACTACCCCTGTCACCCCACCTCTCAACTACCCCTGTCACCCCCACCTCCTCACAACCACCTTCGTCACCCCACCTCACAACTACCCCTGTCACCCACCTCTCTCAACTACCCTCCGTCACCCCCACCTCTCATAACTACCTCCGTCACCCCACTTACAACTACCCTCACCCCACCTCTACAACTACCCCCGTCACCCCACCCCTCACAACTACCTCCGTCACCCCCACCTCAACTACCTCCGTCACCCCCACCTCTCACAACTACCTCCGTCACCCCACCTCTCTCAACTCACCTCCGTCACCCCCACCTCTCTCTCAACTACCTCCGTCACCCCCACCTCTCTCAACCACCTCCGTCACCCCACCTCTCACACCTCCCACACCCCACCTCTCTCTCAACTACCTCCTGTCACCCCACTACAACTACCTGTCACCCCACCTCACAACCACCCTGTCACCCCCACCTCACAACTACCCCCGTCACCCCCACTTCTCACACCACCTCTGTCACCCCCACCTCTCACAACCACCTCCGTCACCCCACCTCTCACAACCACCCTCCGTCACCCCACCTCTCACAACCACCTCCGTCACCCCCACCTCTCACAACTACCTCCGTCACCCCCACCCCTCACAACCACCCTGTCACCCCCACCTCTCACAACTACCTCCCTGTCACCCCCACCTCTCACAACTACCCCCTGTCACCCCACCTCTCACAACCACCTCCGTCACCCCACCTCTCACAACCACCTCCGTCACCCCCACCTCTCACAACCACCTCCTCGTCACCCCACCTCTCACAACCACCCCGTCACCCCACCACCTCCTGTCACCCCCACCTTCACAACACCCCCGTCACCCCCACCTCACAACCACCTCCGTCACCCCCACTTTCACAACCATCTGGTCACCCCCACCTCTCACAACCACTCCGTCACCCCACCTCTCACATTCCACCACACACCCTCTCACAACACCTCCGCCACCCCACTTCACAACTACCCCGTCACCCCACCTCTCACAACCACCTCCTGTCACCCCACCCTCACAACTACCTCCGTCACCCCCACCTCTCACAACCACCTCCGTCACCCCCACCTCTCACAACCACCCCCGTCACCCCCACCCTCTCAATCCACCTGCCACCCACCTCTCACTACCCCTGCCCCCACCTCTCTCACCACCTGTCACCCCACCTCTCACACCACCTGTCACCACCACCTCTCACAACTACCTCCGTCACCCCCACCTCTTACAACTACCCCCGTCACCCCCACCTCTCACCCACTCCGTCACCCCCACCTCTCTCATCCCTCCGTCACCCCACCTCTCACAACTACCTCCGTCACCCCCACCTCAACTACCCCTGTCACCCCACCTCTCACAACTACCTCGTCACCCCCACCCCTCTCATAACTACCTCCGTCACCCCACCTCTCACAACTACCCCCGTCACTCCCACCTCTCAACTACCCCCGTCACTCCCCACCTCTCACAACTACCTCCGTCACCCCCACCTCTACAACTACCCCTGTCACCCCACCTCTCAACTACCTCCGTCACCCCACCTTCACAACTACCTCCGTCACCCCCACCTCTACTAATCTCACCCCTGCTCACCTCTACCTCTACAACTACCCTGTCACCCCCCACCTCTCACAACTACCTCCGTCACCCCACCTCTCAACTACCTCCTCCGTCACCCCCACCTCTCACAACTACCTCCGTCACCCCCACCTCTCTCAACCACCTGTCACCCCCACCTCTCTCAACCACCTCCGTCACCCCCACCTCTCAACCACCTCCGTCACCCCACCTCTCACAACTACCCCTTCCACCCCACCTCTTCAACCACACCCCCACCCCTCACAACCACCTCCGTCACCCCCACCCTCACAACCACCCCTGTCACCCCCACCTCTCTCACCCCTGCCACCCCCACTTTCTCAACTACCTCCGTCACCTCCACCTCTCATCACTCACCTCCATCATCTCCCACTTCACAACCACCTGTCACCCCCACCTCTCATAACTACCTGCTCACCCCACCTCTCTCAACTACCTCCGTCACCCCCACCTTCCCTGTTCCTCCTCTTCCCCACACTCTCCTACCCCCGTCTTTACACCTCTCCCTTCACCCCCGTCTTACCTCTCACATTTTGTCCTCACCTCTCTCTTTACCCCGTCATCCCTCTCCTGGCCTCGTCACCCCCCCCTCTCCCAACTACCTGTCACCTCTTCTGGCTAAACCCGTCACCCCCTCTCACAAGTCACCCCTCCTTTAGTCTTTACACTCTCATAAATGCATCGTCTTTACACTCCTTTACCCCGTCTTTACACTCTCTGACTGTCTCAGTCACCCCCACATCTCTCTGCCCGTCCTTTACATCTCTGTTCTGTGTCTTCCAGACTGCTTTACCATCTTTAATCTCTGTTTCTCCCAGAATCACCCACCTCTCACAGCCTGCATCACCAATCTTCCCACCCCTCCTACAACCACCTCGTCACCCTAACAACTACCTCATTTGCCTTTAGCTCTTTCTGTCATCCCGTCTTCCTCACCTCTCTACCTCCGTCTTACTCTCTAACCACCTCCCGTCACCCC
>NW_024733341.1:0-10131 GCF_018991925.1 Homarus americanus
ATCGTTTCCAGTTACGTATTGCTAGGCTGGAAAATATACGGTTACATATTTGGGGAATGGGTTTACGAATTACAAATAATATAATTGATGGTGATTTAAATAAGACATATAATAACTGGATGGGGAAAAGCTCAAACTAGTTCATTTCTTTATAGTGACAGTGTAAGGGCAGTGTTTACTGGGGTGAATACGCTGATTTATTAGTGTGTGTGTGTGTATGTGTGTGTGTGTGTGTGTGTGTGTGTGTGTGTGTGTGTGTGTGTGTGTGTGTGTGTGTGTGTGTGTGTGTGTGTGTGTGTGTGTGTGTGTGTGTGTGTGTGTGTGTGTGTGTGTGTGTGTGTGTGCATGTGTGTGTGTGTGTGTGTGTGTGTGTGTGTGTGATACTGTACAGGGTACAAGGTGAAAACAACAGATCCCGCAGCAGAGGACAACAGAGCCTACTAATACTGTAATCTTATCAGGGCTGTGTTGTTGGTCTCGTTTGATTGACCGAGTGTTGGGTTGCAGGGGTGTTTATATGACTGATGGCTGTGTTGTGTTGCAAGTCTACAGGAGGATTTAAATAAACTGCAGGATTTGGTCAGAAAAATGGCAAATGAAATTCAACTTCAGCAAGTGCAGCGTGCTTAATATTGAGAACAAATACTGTGTTATACAGCATTAACATAAGGTGCTTGGCCGGACCTACGGCCTGAAAACAGTGCGTTAATGTTCAAAATAAGGCAAACAGACTATTAGGTTTTATATCTAGAAGTGCAAGTAATAAGAGTGCGTGGGTTATATTACAGCTATATCTTGCGCTAGTCAGGCCCCACCTCGATTATGCCGGTTCAATTCTGGTGCCCTTATTATAGAATGGATATCAATTCACTAAGTCGGTGCAGCGAAGAATGACAAATATGATTCCTGGACAAACCTTCCATATCAAGATAGATTAAAGAAATTAAACTTGCAATCCTAGAAAGACAAGAGTGCGGGGAGATATGATAGAAGTATTTAAGTGGGTGAAAAGGAATCAATAAAGGGGATATAAAGTTCTTATAATATCGAAGGATGGGACTCATAGCAACGGATTTAAGTTGGTTAAGTTTAGGTTTAGGGGAGATAGGAAGGACTGGTTCACAAATAGGGTGGTGGACGGGTGGAACAAGCAGCACTTTGTAGTAAGTGCTGGAACGCTGGAAAGTTTTAAAGAGGCTAGATAGATTCATGGCTGATGGTGGTGTAACTTTCGGTAGGAGCTGCCATGCCTGGCCAACTGGCCTGTTGCAGACTCCTTATTTTGTTTTCTTATGTTCTGTATGTTGCAGGCATCGTTGGTGGTGGTGTGGGTGGGCAGCGGGGTGTACTGCTGTCCTCGGCTGCTGTACTTCAGGGCAGCGTCCACACAGGCTGCCTGGGGCTCGCTACACCGAGGTCATCTGCCGGCCGACCGAGGCTATTAGACTCCGCACGTTCGACACCATTAACTTCGTGTTGCTGTTGATGCCTCTTTCCGTCATGTCGCTCCTCTGGCGTGGCTGCCTGTGGATCAACGGCCGCCAGGTGGGGGTGGCCAGGGGAGGGCGTGAACTCCCAGTGTCGGGTAATGGTGTCCGCCCTCACCAGTTTCTTGTTGTATTTCAGCCCTCAAGGGGAGGTGACCAGGGGCACAACTGTAAACTGAATGGGGACTAAGAGGCGGGACGGCGCAGCAAAGTGCAGGAGGAGGTCAAGTTCTCTCGGCTGTTTCTCCGCCCTGCCAGGTCGCGGGTGTGGGGGAAACCGGTGGTGCTATCGGACCTTACAGAGCGTCTCCTGAGGGACCTGGAGGAAGGTGGTGAAGCTCTGGTGGCGGTGGTGCTCTGTTTCGCCATCTGTAACTTGCCATTCGCAGGGAAAATGTTGACGTATTACCTGCCAGGGCTATAACGACCACGGACGCCGCCCTCATCTTCCTCCATCTCCAACCTCCTCATGTACCTCAACTCGCCCTCAACCCCATCGTCTACTCCTTCATGTCGCGCTTCCGCGCCTGTGTGAGGACGTCCTGACTCGTTACGCCGGGGAGACCTCGACCCTCTTGGTTCCCTTCCGCCCCACCCTCCCGCACGCCCTCCCCCGCCATCAACGCCCGCGCCCATGTCCCTAGTACTCACCTGTGTCAGGGGTTCTTGCAGCGCCTACAATTGGTGTGCACAGTGACATAATACTACCACCACAACACACCAACCGCAACACTACAGCTATAACACCCCACTTTAACGCAATGTATGGCGCAACTCTACCACAACTAGTGCTCTGGGTGGGGGAAGTCATCATGCATAACAAATGAATAACAGGAAACACTTAACAGGTTCATCTATCTTAACAACACACAATGCCTGGTACTAGACATACAGACTTTTTGGATCGCGTGACAAAAACACTATATCAATATTTTATGTCTGACATATATGGGAGGTGGGTTAAGGAAAACAGATGGAACAGTTGTACACACACACACACACACACACACACACACACACACACACACACACACACACACACACACACACACACACACACACACAACACAGCACAATCAGACACTTATACACAAGCTGTCAGTATTTCCGCGAGTAATGAGAAGGAAGGAATCAAGCGAGGACAGAAGGAAGGGGAAGGAAGGAAGGAAAGAAAGGAGGCAGCAGAAGTAGATAATGGACACAGTATATTTCCTCCGCCTTCTCCTACAATCAAAGACGACACTTAAACACACAACTTTGTAAATAATAACAACAGTATCATTAAGGGGTGAAGTCAGGGCTTAACGTTGGCAGACACTACTTATGGTACCTGTGTGTGTGTGTGTGTGTGTGTGTGTGTGTGTGTGTGTGTGTGTGTGTGTGTGTGTGTGTGTGTGTGTGTGTGTGTAGACAACCCATCTAATGTTTGTGAATGATTAAATGTGAATACTACTGTTTTATTAATTATTACAAAGACAGTATAATATACATATATCTACTTTTCGTTTGTAAAATAAGACTGTGATCACCTGAAGTATTTCCCGCTCATTTCACTCTTACGGTTGTGAGTTAAGAATATGCTAGGGTGCCTAAACGAAAGCTCCCTAAGATATTACTATGGACTCAACGAAATGTTACCCATGTAAAATATATATTGATGTAACAACCTACATGTGTGACCCCTGACTCATATGGTATACACAAAGATGTTTACATTGACCAGCTGATTCTCTTTGTTTACCGTATCAGCTGACGGAGTCTTTATTATAATTGTTATCTATTGTATCGATCGGTGGAGAACAAATCGCCGGTATATCTTGTAATGTTTTCTAATGTTTTCCATGAATCTTAGCGAAGGTTCTTTAAAGAGTCGTATAAGGGGTTTGAATCTGCTTTAGACTGTTTTGTTTTCTTTAACCTGACGGCGTATGTATGTAATAGTGATGATCATACACATTACAAACGTTTTCCTCACACACACACACACACACACACACACACACACACAATTAAACCTCTAATACGACCCTTTATAAACCCATTAATGGTTTTACCGATTTTTTCGCCTGTGCTCTAACGGTTTATAATGGTTCTCAGGACACCAAACAAAGAGACCAATAAAATCTGGTGGTTTCTAATAATCCTAAGGTTTATACATAAACTATGCCGATTTCTAATGCTTAACTGCCCCAATTTCAAGAGGTAACACACACTACAAACCACTTTAATCCAATCTGGTGATGTCTCAATAGTCCCTAAAGGATATCAAATGGTTTCTACTAATTCATAATAGTTCAAAATGGTTCTAATTGATATGACTCTGACTCGTATGGGACAAATATGAGACTTTTTTGAGTCCGGTACCAAATGGAAACACAAGTGGGCGTTGGGAAAAGTTATATAAAAAAAAATAAAGAAAAAAAATACCCGTTTATGTTGGGTTTTCAGACACACCCGTAATCTTATGTGATATCACTATCAACTGTTATCATATCATAGTATAAATTATTATGTTTTACAGTTGTTCTTCCTATATACTAAAACTATTTCGATTACCTGAAGAAGAATTAGACACCTTAAGCTCACTGTATTCATTGCACCTGGTCATTCAACACCTAATGCTACCTGTGGTGGGGTGGTGTGGAGATGGTTAAGTTAGTTTAGGTTAGGTTAATTTAGATTGAGTTAGATAAGCGTTACCTTTAGTTAGGTTAGGTTAGGTTACATTACATTAGGTTAGGTTAGCGTTAGGTTAGCGTGAGGTTAGGTCAGCGTTAGGTTAGGTCAGCGTTAGGTTAGGTTAGCGTTACGTTAGATTAGATTAGGTTAGTTTAGATTACGTTAGGTTGATTAATCGCATGGTATTATAAACTGCTGTGTTTAATCTTCATGTGATCCAGAAATTACCTTCACCTGAACAACGTGTTCTTTATGCTCAAACAATGTATCAATAATAAAAAGATATATTTGTCATGTTTGTTTGTTGTATATCCCTCACTTTAGTCAAGACATCTTCAGAGGCAACTAACCTAACCTAACCTAATGTAACCTAACTATTTAAACTAACCTAGCTATTTAACCAAACCTATTACCTAACCCTAACCAAACCTAACTCGCTACTTAATCTACCTAGCCTAGTTACTCAACCTCACCTAACCTAATCGTCAAACTTTCTAAATTGACAACTTAACCAAACAAAACTACCTAACCTAACCTAACAATATTTAACCTAACCATACCCTTTAACTTTATCTAACCAAATTTAACCTCACTAACCAACAAACAACAACGCCACCATAACACAGTACTACCAACGCCACCGCAACATAGTACTACCAACCACCATACACATTTACCAACGCCACCATAACATAGTACTACCAACGCCAACATAGTACTGAACCATAACATAGTACTACCAACGCCACCGCAACATAGTACGCCACCCATAACATGGTACTACCAACGCCACCATAACATAGTACTACCAACGCCACCAAACATGGGACTACCAGCCACCATAACACAGTACTACCAACGCCATAACATAGTACTATAACGCCATAACACAGTACTACCAACGCCACCATAACATAGTACTACCAACGCCACCATAACATAGTACTACCGCCACCATAACATGGTACTACCAACGCCACCATAACATATTACTAGCGCCACCAAACATAGTACTACCAACGCCACCATAACATAGTACTACCGCCACCGCCAACATAGTACTACCAACGCCACCATAACATAGTACTACAACACCATAACATAGTGCTACCAGCGCCACCATAACATAGTACCAGCAACCATAACATGGTACTACCAACGCCACCATAACATAGTACTACCGCCACCGCAACATAGTACTACCAACGCCACCATAACATAGTACTACCAACGCCACCATAACGCAAATGCTACCAACGCCACCATAACATAGTACTACCAGCGCCACCATAACATAGTATACTACCAACGTACCATAACCAATAGTACTACCAACGCCACCATAACATAGTACTAGCAACCATAACATAGTACTACCAACGCCACCATAACACTAGTACTACCAACGCCACCATAACATAGTACTACCGCCACCATAACATAGTACTACCAACGTACCATAACACAGTACTACCACCATAACATGGTACCAACTACATAACGCATATTACTACCCGCCACCATAACATAGTTACCAGCGCCACCATAACACCATTACTACCAACGCCACCATAACATAGTACTACCGCCACCATAACATAGTACTACCAACGCCACCATAACATAGTACCACCACGCCACCATAACATAGTACTACCGCCACCATAACATAGTACTACCAACGCCACCATAACATAGTACTACGCCACCATAACATAGTACTACCAACGCCACCATAACATAGTACTACCAACGCCACCATAACATAGTACTACCAACGCACCATAACATAGCACTACCAACGCCACCATAACATAATTACCAGCCACCATAACATAGTTACCAACACCATAACATAGTACCAACGCCACCATGGTACTGTATACCAAACCCTTAACATACACCATGTGCTCTAGCACACCATAACATAGTACCTGCCATAACATAGCACCAACGCCACCATAACATATACCAACATACACCATATTACTACCAACGCCACCATAACATAGTACTACCACGCCACATATATAGTACTACCAACGCCTACATATGTATGGCACCAAGCCTACCATAACATGCTACATAATAGTGCTACCACCATAACATATATACACCATAACATAGTCTACCAGCGCCACCATAACATAGTACTCCAACGCCACATAACATAGTTCTACCAACGCCCATAACATGATTACACGTATACATGGTGCCACCATATATAGTACTACCAACGCCACCAACATAGTGCCACCAGCCACCATAACATAGCACACCAACGCACCATAACATGGACTACCAACGCCACACAACATAGTACTACCAACATAACATAGTACCACCATACCCATGGCACTACCACCCATAACACATTACCAGCAACCCATATGTACCAGCAACCCATAACAAGTACTACCAACGCCACCACCAACACAGCTACCAACGCCACCATAACATAGTACTACCAACGCCACCATAACATAGTACTACCAACGCCACCATAACCAGCACTACCAACAACGCCACCATAACATGTAACGCCACCATAACTGGTACTACCAACGCCATAACACCGCATAGCACTTAGTACTACCAGCATACCATAACACAGTGCTACCACCCATAACATAGTACCAACGCCATAACATAGCATACCATAACAGTGCTACCAACGCCACCATAACACAATTACTACCAACGCCACCATAACACAGTACTACCAACGCCACCATAACATAGTATCACCAACGCCACCATATGCCACTACCAACGCCACCATAACACAGTACTATGACACACGCTTTACCAACGCCATAACATACCACTACCAACGCCACCATACTTTACACCCAACGCCTCTCTGCGCCACCACCATAACATTTACCAACGCCACACAGTACTACCAGCCTTCGCTGAAGGTGAAATAAACAAAGTAAAGTTCGCCTACGTCATCTGAGTTGCCCTCGGCGTGTGTGTGTGTGTGTGTGTTGTTGTCGGTCAGATGAGCATCTCAAGCTGGCAGACTCCAAAACCGTGTCTTCTGCTGTAGAGTTGAAATCCACAAAGTTACACGTATATCGAGCAGTGGTCCTCCCCACCCTGCTATGGCAGTGAGACACGGAGGACATAGAAGGCACCTCGCGCAGCTTTCGCAGTCTACCTCCGAGTTCGCTGGAAGACAAGGGAACAAATGCAATATTCTTGCTGCTGGCAGGAGCATCGAGGCTACCATACTTGAACAACTACGCTGAACTGGCCGTCTTACCCATGGACGACAGTAGACTGCCAGCTACTTTAGGTCACCTAACGGATAATAACGCCGGCGGGCAGACTGAAAGGGTATAAGGATAGTCTTAAGAAAGACCTGAAAAAAGTGTCAATATCGACCCCCCACCTGGGGAGATTACTCCACATCGTAACGCGGGATCACCACACAGAAGGTGTCAGAGTTAGTCCGACTACAACGAGGGACAAAGCGCCAACGCTGGAACGCTGTCGTGCCCACACCTAGTTGTAGCCCCCCCATGTGCAACATGTGAACGACCCTGCCGGTCCCGTATCGGCCTCTTTAGTCTGACTCACCAACGTAGGTGACTCATTTCGATATTACCATAGCTGGATGATCGTCATATGCGATTCAGTGACAGCAAGTAGTAGTGTATGTGTGTGTGTCGTGTGTGTGTGTGTGTGTGTGGTGTGTGTGTGTGTGTGTGTGTGTGTGTGTATGTGTGTGTGTATGTGTGTGTGTGTGTGTGTGTGTGTGTGTTGTATTATTATGTGTTGTGTGTGTGTGTGTAGACAGTCTATCCACAAAAATACAATTAGACGTCACAAGTTGTCGGGGCGGTCAAGACTAACTAGCTAATACAAGTGTTGACAAGTTGGCCGGCAGCTGAGAAGGAGAGGAGGAGAGAGAGGAAGGAGAATGGAGCAGGGGAAGGAGGAAGGTGATTGTGAAGGGTGATCGGGAAAGGAGGGAGAGTGGAAGGAGGAGGGACAAAGGGAATGAGGGGAGGGATGAAAGCACGTGAGTTAGGAAAAGAAGTTAGGGAGATGGAGAGTTAGGAACAGGGTAGAGGAGGAAGAGAGTTAAGATGAAGAGGAGGAGGAAGAAGTAAGAGAGAAAGGAAGGAGAAAAGAGGGTGATGAAGGAGGGTACAGGGTCGTAATTCAGGAATAAATCACTTTATGGGGTAAATAGTGTTATGTTTTTATTTATCTAATAATTAGTCACGTCTAGGGTTATAAACATTGTAAATTATGTATGTAATCTATAGGTTATATTTTATCTGGACAATATATGTGTAAACCTGTGTGGTGGTGTGTGTGTGTGTGTGTGTGTGTGTGTAATAAATAGGAAAACAATCATTGTTTCTCTATAACCCAGCCATGTTAACAGAATCACACACACACACACACACACACACACACACACACACAGGGGTAGGTATCCAAGTTTCTTTGGCTTCCCCATGTGTGTTAATAAATTGCAAACACCAGGTGAGACTCTTCTTAATTAAGGTGATTCAGGTATGCGCGTCAGAACAGATGTACAGTCCTTCTCTTCTTCTTCTTCAACAGAAAACAAATGAACCAAAAAGAGAGAATGTAAAGGAGAGAGATAAACAGATGAAACAGATAAATAGTGAATAAGTAGATGAAGTGAAATAGATAAACAAATTTAACCAACAAGAGATAAATAAGTGAATAATTTACTAGCAGATGAAATAGATCAATAAGTAGATAATACTGTAGATGAAATTAATAGTATATAAGTGAAATAGATGAATAATTTGATCAGCAGTAGATCAAATAGATGAGTTATTGCGCCGGTGTAATTAATGCAAAAGATCAAAGATAAAAACTGATTAATCTCTCTCTCTCTCTCTCTTACACTGACCAACCCAACCGACTGATCTATCTATCTGATCTAGTGTGTGGGTTTGTGTGTTGTGGTGTTGTGCGCTGGGAAGCCACTGGAAAGACAACTCTCTCTCATGGGACAGGTGATATATGCATGGGTTGACATACATGCTTCCTTCCTGTGATTAAGGGCAGGGGAGGAGAGGAGGGTGGTGGGGAAAAGGGGAGAGGAAGGAGGGTGTGCGGAAGGAAGGGGGAGTGAGGGGGGTGGGAAGGAGGGAGCGTGAGGGAGAATGAGGGAGAGGGGAGAGGCATGAGGAAGAAGGAGGAGGAGGCGTGGGAAGGGAATGAGGAAGGAGGAGGGGAAGGGGAGGAGGGGGAAGAGGGGCAGTGGGGAGAGGGAAGGTGTGAGGATTAGGAGGAGGAGGAGGTGGGAGGGAAATGGTTGGAAAGGAAGGAGGAGAGTTGAGGAAGAGATGGGGGTGAAGAGCGAGGGGTGAGGAATGAGAATGAAGAAGGGGAGAGAGAAGAAGGGAGGAAGGGAAGGGGAGAGAAGAGAAGGAGAAGGAGGAGGAGAAGGAAGGAATATAAGAAAAAGAATGGAAATAGGAGAGTTTTAGTTTAAAGGGTTTTGGCAGAAACGTGGTACAGTTTGCCTATTCTGAGTAATTCAGTCAGGTCTTGACACTGAGGGGTTGGTATCACTTCTCCTGTCCTGGGACAAGGTTCATACAAAAGAAATACATCATATTCATTATAGCTATTAATGGTATAGAGGTCGGATTCATATGGGTTATGTCCTGTTCACTGCCATGCAGGACAGAGTTCGTACACAAAGTTGCATCATATTCATGTGACGAGTACATATACATATATGTAGCACACGCTATACTATACATATACGATATATACATGCGACATGTACAGGGTACATATATATACACATACACATATGCATACATATATAGTCGTTCAGATTCATGTGGGGTATGTCCTTTTCACCATACAGGACATGGTTGTTGTGTTTTTTGTTTGGTTGTGGTGTTTGTTTGGGGGTTCATTACACAAGAAAATACATACATGCAGTGTATATGGGTCG
>NW_024733342.1:0-36062 GCF_018991925.1 Homarus americanus
GAACCCCAGCCCCACCATCACCCCGAGCCTCACCATCACCCCAGCCTCTACCATCACCCGCCAGCCTCTACCATCACCCCCAGCCCCCACCACCCCACAGCCCCACCATCACCCCCTGCCCACCATCACCCTCAGCCTCACCATCACCCCCAGCGTCTACCATCACCTCAGCCTCTACCACCAACCCACAGCCTCTACCATCACCCCCAGCGTCTACCATCAAAAGCCCCTACCATCACCCCCAGCCTCACCATCACCCCCAGCCTCTACCATCACCCCCCAGCCTCTACCACCACCCCAGCCTCTACCATCACCCCCAGCGTCTACCATCACCCCCAGCCTTGAGATAAATGTACACTATATATCAGGTGCCTACAAGAGAGCTCAGGTTCTCAACTGGCTCAGCCGTGTTAATAATGTTATTATCCACTCTGAATCTGTGTTTTTATGGCTAAATATAATGTTTCAACTGCAGTATCAATATTATGGGGTCACCAACATACCTGTACCCACTTATGACGTCACAAACATACTTGTACCCTCTTATGACGTCGCCAACATACCTGTATCCACCTATGACGTCGCCAACATACCTGTATCCACCTATGACGTCGCCAACATACCTGTATCCACCTATGACGTCGCCATCATACCTGTATCCACCTATGACGTCGCCAACATACCTGTATCCACCTATGACTTCATTAACATACCTGTACCTACTTAGACGTCATCAACATACCTGTACCCTCATATGACGTCACCAACATACCTGTACCCACTTCCGGACGTCACCAACATACCTAAACAAGAAGACAGTCATTAGTGTTTGTTAGAATGAAATAAAAAATATCTGGATACTGTAAAGAGACGGACGAAAGGAAGAACAAAACAGACATAGAGTATACCTTGGTGGTACTGGTGTTTGAACCAATGGTACTGGTGTTTGGACCAATGGTACTGGTGTTTGAACCAATGGTACTGGTGTTTAGACCAATGGTATTAGTGTTTGAACCAATGGTACTGGTGTTTGGACCAATGTTACTGGTGTTTGGACCAATGGTACTGGTGTTTGGACCAATGGTATTAGTGTTTGAACGGATGGTACTGGTGTTTAGACCATTGGTATTAGTGTTTGAACCAATGGTACTGGTGTTTGGACCAATGGTACTGGTGTTTGGCCCAATGGTAATAGTGTTTGAACCAATGGTACTGGTGTTTGAACCAATGGTACTGGTGTTTGGACCAATGGTACTGGTGTTTGGACCAATGGTATTAGTATTTGAACGAATGGTACTGGTGTTTAGACCAATGGTATTAGTGTTTGAACCAATGGTACTGGTGTTTGGACCAATGATACTGGTGTTTGGCCCAATGGTATTAGTGTTTGAACCAATGGTACTGGTGTTTGGACCAATGGTACTAGTGTTTGGACCAATGGTACCAGTGTTTGGACAATGGTACTAGTGTTTAGACCAATGGTACTAGTGCTTACACCAATGGTACTAGTGTTTACACCAATGGTACCAGTGTTTGGACCAATGGTACCAGTATTTGGACAATGGTACTAGTGTTTAGACCAATGGTACTAGTGTTTACACCAATGGTACTAGTGTTTAGACCAATGGTACTAGTGTTTGGACCAATGGTACCGGTGTTTGGACCAATGGTACTAGTGTTTAGACCAATGGTACTAGTGTTTGGATATTGTTGCCGGTGTTTGGACCAATGGTACTAGTGTTTAGACCTATGGTACTAGTGTTTGGACCAATGGTACAGGTGTTTGGACCAATGGTACTAGTGTTTAGACCAATGGTACTATTGTTTGGACCAATGGTACTAGTGTTTGGACAAATGATACCGGTGTTTGGACCAATGGTACTAGTGTTTAGACCAATCGTAACAGTGTTTGGACCAATGGTACCGGTGTTTGGACCAATGGTACTAGAGTTTAAACCAATGGCACTAGTGTTTGAACAAATGGTATTTATGTTTCGACCAATGGTACTGGTGTTTGAACCAATTGTACTAGTGTTTGGACCAATGGTACCGGTGTTTGGACCAATTGTACTAGTGTTTGGACCAATGGTACCAGTGTTTGAACCAATTGTACTAGTGTTTGGAACAATGGTACCGTTGTTTGAACCAATTGTACTAGTGTTTGGACCAATGGTACTGGTGTTTGAACCAATTGTACTAGTGTTTGGACCAATGGTACCGGTGCTTGGACCAATGGTACAAGTGTTTGAAACCAATTGTACTAGTGTTTGGACCAATAGTACCGGTTTTTGGACCAATGGTACAAGTGTTTGAAACCAATTGTACTAGTGTTTGGACCAATGGTACCGGTGTTTGGAAAAATGGTACCAGTGTTTGGACCTATGGTACCAGTGTTTGGACCAATGATACTAGTGTTTGGACCAATGACCCCTAGTGTTTGGACCAATGGTACTAGTGTTTGAACCAATGGTATTAGTGTTTGAACCAAAGGTACTAGTGTTTAGACCAATGTTTCTGGTGTTTAGACCAATGGTACGAGTGTTTGGAAAAATGATACTAGTGTTTGGGCCCCAATGGTACTAGGTTTTTGGACCATTGGTACTGGTGTTTGGACCAAAAGTACTAGTGTTTGAACTAATGGTACTAGTGTTTGGACCAATGGTACCAGTGTCTGGACCTATGGTACTAGTGTTTAGACCAATTTACTAGTGTTTTACCAATGGTACTGGTGTTTGGAAAATGGTACTAATGTTTGAACCAATGGTATTAGTGTTTGGACCAATGGTACTGGTGTTTGGAATCAATGGTACTGATGTTTAGACCAATGTTATTAGTGTTTGGACCAATGGTACTAGTGTTTGGAACCAATGGTATTAGTGTTTGAACCAAAGGTACTTGTGTTTGAGACCAATGGTACTGGTGTTTAGACCAATGGTACTAGGTGTTTGGACCAATGGTACTGGGTGTTTGGGACCAATGGTACTAGTGTTTAGACCAATGGTACTAGTTGTAGACCAATGGTACTAGTGTTTGGACCAATGGCATGGTGTTTAGACCAATGGTACTAGTGTTTGGACCAATGGTACTAGTAGTTTGACCAATGGTACTAGTGTTTGGAACAATGGTACCGGTGTTTGGATCAATGGTACTAGTGATTAGAGCTATGGTACTAGTGTTTGGACCAATGGTCCTGGTGTTTGAACCAATGGTACTGGTGTTTGGACCAATGGCACTAGTGTTTGGAATCTGTATTAGTGTTTGGACCAATAGTACTAGTGTTTGGACCAATGGTACTAGTGTTTGGACCAATGGTACTAGTGTTTAAACAAATGGCACTAGTGCTTAAATGGTATGTGGGAATCAATGGTACTGGTGTTTGAACCTATGGTACTGGTGTTTGGACCAATAGCACCAGTGCTTGGACCAATGGTACTGGTGTTTGGACCAATGGTACTGGTGTTTGAACCAATGACACTAGTTTTGGACCAATGGTACTAGTGTTTGGAATCAATGGTACTGGTGTTTGGACCAATGGTACTAGTGTTTGAACCAATGGCACTAGTGTTTGGACCAATGGTACTGGTGTTTGGACCAATGGTCCAAGTGTTGAAACCAATGGTACTTAGTGTTTAGACCAATAGTCTAGTGTTTGGACCAATGGTGCCTGGTGTTTGGACCAATGGTACTGGTGTTTGGACCAATGGTACTTAGTGCTTGGACCAATGGTATTGGTGTTTGGACCAATGATATTTTGATTGGACCAATACTTTTAAGTGTTTGGACCAATGGTACTAGTGTTTGGACTAATGGTACTAGTGTTTGAACCAATGGTATTGGTGTTTGGACCAATGGTACTGGTGTTTGACTAATGGTACTTTGTGTTTGGACCAATGGTACTGGTGTTTGGACCAATGTTATTAGTGTTTGGACCACATGTTTAGGGTTTGGACCAATGGTACTAGTGTTGGACCAATAGTACTAGTGTTTGGACCAATGGTACTGGTGTTTGGACCAATGTTATTAGTGTTTGGACCAATAGTACTAGTGTTTAGACCAATGGTACTAGTGTTTGGACCAATGGTACTAGTGTTTGGACCAATGGCACTGGTGTTTGGACCAATGTTATTAGTGTTTGGACCAATGGTACTAATGTTTGAACCAATGGTACTAGTGTTTGGACCAATGGTACTAGTGTTTGGACCAATGGTACTAGTGTCTGGACCAATGGTACTTATCTCTATGGAATAAAAACCGAAATTTCAATAAAACTTTTACGACTGCCCAACCATGGGTTACACCTGTCCTGTTGTCACACCATGGGTCACATATGTCTTGTTGCCACACCATAGGTCACACCTGTCCTGTTGTCACACCATCGGTCATACCTGTCCTGTTGTCACAATGGGTCACACCCACCCTGTTGTCACACCATGGGTTACCACCTCTTTGTTACTCTATGGGTCACACCAGTCCTGTTGTCACACCATGGTCACACCTATCTGTTGCCACACCATGGGTCACACCTATCTTGTTGCCACACCATGGGTCACACCTGTCCTGTTGCCACACCATGGGTCACACTTGTCCTGTTGTCACACCATGTGTCACACCTACCCTGTTGTCCCACCATGGGTCACACCGTCTTGTTGTCACGCCATGGGTCACACCTGTGCTCATATCTACATCTCTTGTCTATCTCTCCAATCGTCTTTATTTCTCCACTTTATCAAATCTCTCTCTCTCTCTCTAAGATGTACACATTCTATCTCTTTTTACTAATTCACATCTTTCCTCTATCCTGCTCTCTCTCTCTTTAATTAATCCATTTCCATTCTGTCTCTCATTATCTTCTTTCTCCTTTTACCTTCATCTGTGTCCACAATTTAATTTATTTTTCTCTCTCTCTCCAGTGAAGCTCCTCCTCTGTCTGTCTGTCTGTCTGTCTGCCTGTCTGTGTCTGTCTGTCTGTCTGTCTGTCTGTCTGTGTCTGTCTGTTCAATTCATTTCCTCTTTTCATCCTCTCCAGCCTCCACATCTCTCCTCCCTACCTTCACCCCATCTCCCATTCCCCACCACCCCATGTCCCATTCCCCACCACCCCATTTCCCATTCCCCACCTCCCCATCTCCCATTCCCCACCACCCCATCTCCCATTCCCCACCACCCCCATCTCCCATTCCCCACCACCCCATCTCCCATTCCCCACCACCCCATCTCCCATTCCCCACCACCCCATCTCCCATTCCCCACCACCCCATCTCCATTCCCCACCACCCCATCTCCCATTCCCCACCACCCCATCTCCCATTCCCCACCACCCCATCTCCCATTCCCCACCACCCCATCTCCCATTCCCACCACCATCTCCATTCCCCACCACCCATCCCCATTCCCCACCACCCCATCTCCCTCCCCACCACCCCATCTCCCATCTCACCACCCCATCTCCATTCCCACCACCATCTCCCATTCCCCACCTCCTCCCCTAGTTATAATGCCCCGGTAGAGTGCCAAGAGACTTAACTCAACCCTGTTAAGGCAATGGCCCACACAATTTGGAATGCGAATTGAGTCACAAATGAGTTTTACGTAGACGTGAGGACCAGAGACCCTAGCTGGGGGCTGCAACCTTTACACCTTCCCTGATCACGGCCCTAATGTGGAGCTGAGCACCCCTGATTGTATACCTGCACTATGTTCAGGGAGGGGTGGAGGGGTAGGGTGGGAGGTGAGGGTTAGTGTGCATCTACAGTTAAGGGAGGTGGGTGATAACAGACCAGGGTGATGAGTGATATGCCCCTGAAGACATACAAGGAAATTACCGTCATGCTCCCTGTATAAATCAAGGGAATCACTGTTATGCTCCCTGTATAATACCAGGAGGGAAATGACAGCTATACTCCCTGGTCACTACTACTATACTCCCTAATTTCACCCTAGTTATGACCCCGCTTCACCCTGTATTGCTCGAGACAGTCTAGCGATGGTTCTAATTTGGCCGTGTAAGTACCTCTGGGGAGAGTGTACCTCCCTACAGCACATCCTGGCTTGGCCTTTAACTCTCTCATAATAGTACACGGGTTGGCCACGTCTGTGCCGTCTGGTGGCCATGTCTGTGTCGTCTGGTGGCCATCTCTGTGTCGTCTGGTGGCCATCTCTGTGTCGTCTGGTGGCCATCTCTGTGTGTCGTCTGGTGGCCATCTCTGTGCATTCACTTGTACAGCGTTCATATGTCGTAAGTTTAAGCCGTTCCTTCTCTCCCTGATTACTTCCTTCCTTCCCTCCCTGACTACTTCCTTCCTTCTCTCCCTGACTACTTCTCCCTTCTCTCCCTAACTACTTCCTTCCTTCCCTCCCTAACTACTTCCTTCCCTCCCTGATTACTTCCTTCCTTCCCTCCCTGATTACTTCCTTCCTTCCCTTCCTGATTACTTCCTTCCTTCCCTCCCTGATTACTTCCTTCCTTCCATCCCTGATTTCTTCCTTTCCTTCCCTCCTGATTACTTCCTTCCTTCCCTCCCTGATTACTTCCTTCCATCCCTCCTGATTACTTCCTTCCTTTCCTCCTGATTACTTCCTTCCCTCCCTGATTACTTCCTTCCTTCCTTCCCTTATTACTTCATCCCTGGTTTCTTCTTCCTTCCCTGCCTCCTCCTTCCTGTGCTTTGTTGCCTTCCCTACCTCTACCCGCCTCCTTGCCTCCCCACCCCCTACCTGCTTGCCATTCCTCCTTCTCTACCTACTTCCTTCCTCCTGGCTGCCTCATTGCCTATCTTATTGCCTCCTGCTTTCTTCCTCCTTGCTTCCCTCTATTCCTCTCTTCCTCCCTCTCCCTCTTCCTCCATCTCCCCCCCAGCCTCCCTCTTCACCCCTCGCCTCCCTCCCCTCTTCCTCCATCTCCCCTCCTTGCCTCCCTCTTCACCCCTCCCTGCCTCCTCTTTTCCTACCTCCCTCTCTCCTTTCCCTGCTTCCTCTTTCTCCTTCCCTCTCCCCCTCTTTGCCACCATCTCCCCTTCCTGCTCCTCCTTCTTTCCCCGCCTCCCTATCCCCCCTCCCTCCCTCCCTCCCTTCTACGGCTACGGCAGCAATATACTCCTCTGCCTGCATGGGTTGGGCAGGTGAGTCTTGTATGGGTTGGTGGGTTGTATGTTGTATGGGTTGGTGGCAGTGGGGCGTGTTTATGGGTTGGTGGAGGGTGTGGGGCGTGTTGCATGGTTGGTGGCGGGTGGGCTTTATGGGCAGGGGCGGACAGGAAGGTGGTGGGAGGGTGGTGGGTCATGGGAGCGTGGTGAGGGTCGTAGTGGAGACGTGGTGAGAGGTACATGAGGTGAGAGACGTAGGTGAGGTAATGGGTGAGGGCGTGGTGAGGGTACATGAGGTGAGAGACGTGAGTGAGAGGTACATGAGGAGTGAGAGACGTGAGGGAGAGAGAGGTGTGAGTGAGAGGTGAGGCGTGAGTGAGAGAGGTACATGAGGAGTGAGAGACGTGATGAGAGAGGTGCATGAGGAGTGAGAGGGGCGTGGAGAGGGTGCATGAGGGTGAGGCGTGGTGGAGAGGTACATGAGTGAGAGACGTGGTGAGGTACATGAGGAGTGAGAGACGTGAGTGAGAGAGGTGCATGAGGAGTGAGAGATTAAGTTTGGTTGTGTGTAGCGTCACCGTGGAGGCGGAGGACTACTTTAATATGACAGTGGCAGGTGGCCGTTGTGTACATACTATAGTACTGTGTAGAGGCCCGCGCCCCCACCGTCGCCTCGTCCCACCACCTCCACCGCTGGGAACTATACCACCTGTGTCTCCACCAACGGCCATACTTAGGATCAACTGTCGCCCTTCATGACGGTTGGAAGTAGCTGCTTGTAGTCGCCAACTGGGTGAGTGGATCAGCGCTCTCTAGCGGTGCTCAACACAACAGCCTCTCTGAAGCATTCTGAATACAAAACAACGTTCAAGAAGATTTATAACTTCTTGAGTTCATGCTCCTTTATCTTGAACATTATGAACACAGATGAACGCTGCAAGTTCTTTCTGTCTTTCTGGAGCTCCTGCCTGCAGCCTTCTACCCTCCACCAGTCATTATAGAATGAATGTAATTACTTCTTAGCGTTCAAGAGCATCTGCATGAAGCCGTATGCGTACCCAGCTCTACTGGGTGTCCTGCCTTCCTAGTGCAGCTCCCTAGACCAATCTGCCTACCCAGCATCACTGTCAGAGATATTCTCCTTCACGCTGTCCAGAACAACTGCCTGGGAACCGCCTATTCAATCAGAGGGTTTATGGGAAGGGGGGAAGGGGAGGCTCTCCCCCTTGGTGTTCACAGCAGTTGCTTGGAGCTCTGGCCGGCAAGCGGCACCGGGCAGGGACCTTCATGGTGTTACAGACCAGCTGTCTAAAACATTCTGTTCTGTCAGCGGGATTGGGAGAAGACCTTTGCTTCTTTTTTTGGTGGTCCAGGGGCTTGCCATCTGGCCAATCAGATCAGAGCATGAGGGGCTGGAGGGCTGGCAGGAAGGGAAGCAGCCCTCCTCGTGGGGGTGGCAGAGCCTCCTGGATCCCTACAAGTTGCCACACATCTAAAAAGATTGCGAGCGGTAAAAGGAAGAGGTATGAGAGAAGGAGAGCGGGAGAGGCGGACATGATATCGAGGAAAGGGATAGAAGATAAAAGGAAAACAAACAAAGACACAAGGACTGGTGGAAGAGGAAGGTCATATAGACAAATGGGACGACGTAAATAACTAAAACAGAGCAACAGTGAAGTAGGTCAGAAGTAACAAATAACGTGAACTCAAATGGACACAACGATAAAAGTTGATGATGATGAAAAGAACAAAGAGAACAGCAGCGACAACACGAGACAGAACACAACACAAGTCTCCCCCTGGTCCAGTTTACCCTCTCGAGTGTTCCAAGGTTCAGGCTATAACTTGACGAGTGAACCGAACCCAGAATAATACAATACCATTTGTTATACACACCAAGAGAGAGAGGGGGTCCCTAAAGACACAGGTGATGAGCTTGTGTGTGTGTGGTGTAACGGTCAGCCTGCTCGCCTCGCAAGGGAGTGGACCCGGGTTCGATTCCCGGGCAGGGTGAAACTATGGGCAAGTTTCTTTACACCATTTGCCTCTGTCTATCCAACAGTAATTGGGAACCTTGATGCTAATCGATTTGTGGATCGTTTTCCGAGGTAATGGTTAGCCAGTGCAGTTGACGAGTTGTCCGGTCTTGTCGGACTATTCCTTGACACTGGGACATGCAGCTCGTTAACTCGGGGTGTGGTTGTGGTGTTGACGACAGCTTCTACACCTTAAACAAATTTACGCCTAGGTGGCCCTTGGACCGGCCATCCTCGTTACACGAATATTAAAACATCATTCCCTCACATGAACAAATCTTACAACAAGTACAGTACATATCTCGACACGTTGGGACAGTCTATGGGTATTTTATTTTTTTATTTTTGTGGTTAATATAAAATTTCCTTTAGGCTGTGTTTACCATCTTATGAGGTCAGCAGTAATAGCGCTCGGTGATTGGTGGAACCCTCCCTCTCTTACGTCACGCTGAGGGTAATAATATGTGTGTAAGCATTTGGTAACTATTTTGTTCCACCACCACCACCACCACCACCACCACCTCCCTCCTCCTCCTCCTCCTCCTCCACCTCCTTCACCACCTCCTCCTCCTCCTCCTCCTCCTCCTCCTCCACCTCCTCCTCCTCCACCACCACCTCCACCTCCTCCTCCTCCTCCTCCTCCTCCTCCTCCTCCTCCTCCTCCTCCTCCTCCTCCTCCTCCTCCTCCTCCTCCACTTCCTCCACCTCCACCTCCCACTACCTCCACCTCCACATCCTCCACTTCCTCCACCTCCTCCACTATTTCCTCCACCTCCTCCACTATTTCCTCCACCTCCCCTCCACTTCCTCCACCTCCTCCCCCACTTCCTCCACCTCCTCCTCCACTTCCTCCCACCTCACCTCCACTACCTCCTCCATCCTCACTTCCTCCACCTCCTCCACTATTTCCTCCACCTCCTCCTCCACTTCCTCCACATCCTCCACCATTTCCTCCACCTCCTCCTCCACTTCCTCCACCTCCAAGGACAAAATTCGTAGATAAAATTATTATAATGGAATATGTTTGTAAAGATAAACTTAATGGAGCCCCTTAGTGAGCCATTACAGAGGTTATGAGTTAAAGAGCGCCACTTAAGAGCACGTTAAGTGAAGAGGCTCACTTATACCTAGTTAAAAAGTTTTAAGTGGGTTACTTAAGTGAAATTACGAGCTAATCTTTGTCTTATCGGGGTTCTAATCTTTTATCTTATCGGGGTTCAAGTACAGGATGGAGAGTGTACTGTACCTATCTTTGACCTTAACATCAGTCAGTGTTACCAATAATATCATGAAAACAAACAAACTATGCAACGAAAGAGTGTGTGTGTGTGTGTGTGTGTGTGTGTGTGTGTGTGTGTGTGTGTGTGTGTGTGTGTGTGTGTACTCTTGATTAATCCCATACACCCCCTTCCACCTTCTCCCTCCTCCTTCCTCCCTCCCCCCCTCCCTCCTTACCCCCTTCCCTCCTTCCTCCCTCCTCTCCTCTTACCCTTCTCCCTTCTCCTCTCCTCCTCCCCCTCCTTCCTCCCTCCCCCTCCCTCCTTACCCCTTCCTCCTTCACCCTCCCCTCTCCTCCCTTTCCTCCTTCTCTCCCTCCCCACCCCTCCCTCCTTACCCCCTTCCTCCTTCCTCCCTCCCCTCCTCCTTCCCCCTTCCCTCCTTCCTCCCTCTCCTCCTCTCCTTACCCCCTTCCCTCCACCTTCCTCCCCTCCCCCCTCCCTCCTTACCCCTTCCCTCCACCTTCTCCTCCCTCCCTCCTTACCCCTTCCTCCTTCACTCCCTCCCCCCTCTCCTTACCCCCTTCCTCTTCACTCCTCACCCCTCCTCCTTCCCCCCTTCCCTCCTTCCTCCCTCCCCCTCTCCCTCCTTTTCCCTCCTTCCTCCCTCCTCCTCCCTCCTTACCCCTCACCTTTACTCCTCCCCCCTCCTCCTTACCCCCTTCCTCCTCTCCCCCTCCTCCTTACCTTCCCTCCACCTTCACTCCCCCACCTGTGTTGTACCTCAGATAACTGCTCATATGAACCACAGTCCTCATAGGCCCTTAACCTAATGGCTCCAGTTGTTATTATTATTATTATTGTGTTGTTGTGTGTGTGTGTATTACTGTTGTTGTTGTTGTTATAGTTATTTGTTATTGTTATCATTATTGTTATTGTTATTATTATTGTTATAGTTGTTGTTGTTTTGTTGTTGTTTGTTGTTATTATTGTTATTATTATTGTTGTATTATTATCATTGTTATTATTAGTGTTGTTATTGTTATAGTTGTTGCTGTTGTTGCTGTTATATTTGTTGTTGTTGGCTGTATAATAACCTCCTGTAACTCACCTTGTACAAGTAGTATAGAAATTAGCAAGTCTTGGTCCTGTACACTGTCAACACAACGTATCTTGTCGTTATAGAGTCTAGACGAGGAACTGACATATTGCGTACTATTGGTTCACATCATAACCTAACCTAACGTAACCTTAACTAGTCAAAAAATCTACCAGAATCACTTAATTATTCAACTTTGTGATGTGTTATTCCCAGTTCAGGTAAAATGAATAGAAAGAATCGCTGCTCACTCCGAGACGCTCTGAAGTAGGATCTCTCTCTCTCTCTCTCTCTCTCTTTCTCTCTCTCTCTCTCTCTCTCTCTCTCTCTCTCTCTGTTGTTATGGTTGTTCATATATCAATCTATTCATTCTGTTTTTCTCTTTGGCAGGAGGAACCTTAGACAACTGTGGGGTGGGGTGGTGGTGGGTGGGGTGGTGGTGGGTTGGGTGGTGGTGGGTGGGGTGGTGGTGGGTGGGAGTGGTGGTGGTGGGGTGTGTGGTGGGTGGGATGGCAGTGGGTGGGTGGTGGTGGGTGGGTGGTGGTGGTGGGGTGGTGGTGAAGTGTTATAGACAGGTGAGTCTGTATTGTTAATTAACCTAACCTAACCCTCACTCATTATCATGTCATTAATGCTGCCCTCATCAGCTTGGCGGGTGTGCTGAGTTTAGTCATTGTACGTTTACAGTTTATTTTTGAAGGTTAGAACACACACACACTAGTAAACCCTGGTGTTTTAATTTGTAATGAGTTGGCCGGGTGAAAAGGCAAGTGGTGTGTGTGTGTGTGTGTGTGTGTGTGTGTGTGTGTGTGTGTGTGTGTGTGTGTGTGTGTGTGTGTGTGTGTGTGTGTGTGTGTGTGTGTAATAATAATAATAATTAATGGTTTATTGAATAAATTCTGCAGCCCGACGGCTGAAAATATACATTGGACATAAATGACTTATTACAATACATTGGTAGTTTAACAAAAGCCTTCATTAGAGAAAGGTAAAGGAACATACAGTGAACATACAGATTAATGTAGGTGTTGAACAGCAAACTCGTAGTGTAGTAACTCCCTCCCAGATGGTGTTGGAGGAACTCACGTGGTGTAGTAGTTCCTTCAGATGGTGTTATGAGGGACCTGGCGTGGTGTAGTAATTCCCTCGCAGATGGTGTTATGAGGGGCTTCACGTGGTGTAATAATTCCCTCACAGATGGTGTTATGAGGAACCTCACATGGTGTAGTAATTACCTCACAGATGGTGTTATGAGGGACCTCACGTGGTGTAGTAATTACCTCACAGATGGTGTTATGAGGGGCCTACATGGTGTGTAGTAACCTCACGATGGTGTTATGAGGACATCACGTGCACTTTCACAGATGGTGTTATGAGGGGCCTCACGTGGTGTAGTAAATTTCACAGAGATGGTGGTGTTGCTATGAGGGGCATCACGTGGTAGTACCTCACAGATGGTGTTATGAGGGGCCTCACATGGTGTAGTAACTCCCTCACAGATGGTGTTATGAGGAGCATCACGTGGTGTAGTAATTCCCTCACAGATGGTGTTATGAGGGGCCTCACGTGGTGTAGTAACTCCCTCACAGATGGTGTTATGAGGGGCATCATGTGGTGTAGTAATTCCCTCACAGATGGTGTTATGAGGGACCTCATGTGGTGTAGTAACTCCCTCACAGATGGTGTTATGAGGGACCTCACGTGGTGTAGTAATTCCCTCACAGATGGTGTGATGAGGGACTTGACGTGGTGTAGTAATTCCCTCACATATGGTGTTATGAGGGACATGTGGTGTAGTAATTCCCTCACAGATGGTGTTATATGAGTGAGGTTTGGTCTTAGGCCTTCCTATCGTAGACGGATTAACACATCGCTGGTTGTTGTTGGGTCTCACGGGCCATTATCACTGGGTACCTGGGACCTCACTGTGTGAAGGTTAACTTGGGTACGACTGTTACTGTTGAGTTGTTCTCACTGACTTAAGCACTGTTCACCACTGTTCACCTCTGTTTAACACTGGTTCTGTTCCTTTCCTAAATGAAATGGTAACTTCTGGCGAGAACTTGTTGATATTCCAGTGGGGAGGAGGGTTCAGGGGAGGGGGTTGGTATGGGCCAACTTAACAGTTGACCTGGCTGCTCCGAGAGGAGCGCCAGGTACGCCTTGACCCTTCGGTGGTCAAGGATGTGTGTGTGTTGTGTGTGTGTGTGTGTGTGTGTAATAATAATATACGCCCCAAAGGCATTAATAATGTATTGTAATGGTCGAGGTATATATAAAATTAGGAAGCCATTTAAACTGTACTAAAACAAGTCCTGAAGATTGGAAACACAACCAATCACTGATCCAAAATCCTGGCGAGTTCCCAATCTTCATCATATTCAACTTTTCCTGAACCTGAAACTGTCTCGACCTCGTGTACAGGGAACTCACTAATATGATCTGTTATTTTGCCCACGTAACTCATGCTGCTGGGTGTACCTGTCACTCAAGGAACTCATGATGCAACACTCAAGGACCTCAGACCGGGAATTTCCGTAAAAGTGTTGCTTGTGTTGAGTGTCTCCAGTGTAACATTCCAATCTTGGCCGTCCGTCCGTCTGTCCATCCGTCCGTCTGTCCATCCGTCCGTCTGTCTGTTTGTCCGTCTGTCGGTCTGTCTGTCTGTCCGTCCGTCCGTCCGTCCGTCCGTCCGTCCGTATGTATGTACAGTCTCCCCCCAAAAGTATCACTACCCAGTGTTCGTCCGTTACTCTGGGTACCAAGCAGTGCCGTTGACCACAGTATTGGTGTGCACTTTTATCTAGTAACACCTTCATGCCGAGAATTGTCTGAATCGTAAAATGATTATTAATTTAAGTTTTATTCCTGTAGATATTTTATGCAGTGAAACCTCTATTTAACGGATTATATGGAGAGGAAATTCCGTTATATCGAGGGTCCGTTACACGTCAAATCTCTATTTAACGAAGAATATGGAGATGAAAGTCCATTATATCAAGGGTATATTGGACGTGAAACCCTCTATCTAACGGATTACAGGTATATGGAGAGAGAAGTCCGTTATATGGAGGTTTCACTGTAAATTCAATTCTTAGGCTATTTGAATACTGTACCGGCATGGGGACCAGGCGTATGGCACGTACTGGAGAACCTCACAAGTTCGTCCAACATTACAAATTGCAAGACGGAAAGAGTATGTGTGTTAACGATCAGACTATAATGTGGAGGAGTACAGTGTCGTAGCGTGAATATCCTGATCAGGTTATGCTAGGTTAGGTTAGGTCAGGTTAGGTTAGGTTAGGTTAGGTTGGTTAGGTTAGGTTAGGTTAGGTTAGGTTAGGTTAGGTTAGGTTAGGTTAGGTTTGGTTAGTGCATGTGTAAATGTGTGTACACGAGTCTTTGTTCTGGCATCTTGCTCAAACAACAACAAGAACAAGAATAACAACAACAGCAGTGTGCGGCAAGTTATAAGGAAACTTTACAAAGTGTTTCTGAATTTATCTTAGGGAGTAAATTACGAGACAAGTTGTGTTGTGTTGTGTTGTGTTGTGTTGTGGCAGCTACAAGTTGTCACAGCAGTACGCCACCCTCCTTCCTCTCACTCAGCAATTTTTAGAGGCAGCGACACCAACAGATGCTTAGTTATGCTGTAAGTTAGAAAGACCAGCACACTCTCAGACCTGTACACGACGTGACCTGTACTCTGATGGTCTCTGTACTGTACGTATAAGGTGACCAAGATAAGGTACGGTAGTCATCTGTTGTCACTACCGCCTGTGTGTGTGCGTAGTTAAGATGATCTGACAAATTACAGCTTGTTGGCTAGTAACCTGGCATTATATGTGGGTCTGACAGAGGGGCACCTATACTCTGGCACCTTGACCTCGTGGCCGTCTTGGTGTTCACACGAGACAACTTTTAGATGATGTGACAACCTTAATTTATGTGGTGAGGCAACCTGACACGTGTACAGGTATACCTTCATTACCTGACACGTGTACAGGTATACCTTCATTACCTGACACGTGTACAGGTATACCTTCACTACCTGACACGTGTACAGGTATACCTTCACTACCTGACACGTGTACAGGTATAATTATCTGACCGTAGGTTCCTTCACTCTGCACGTACATGTATATTCCTACGACAATGATACAGGTATACCTTCACTACCTGACACGTACAGGTATACTCACTACCTGACACGTGTACGTTACTTCACTACTGACACGTGTACAGGTATACCTTCACTACCTGACAGTGTACAGGTATACCTTCACTACCTGACACGTATACAGGTATACCTGACACGTGTACAGGTATACTTCACTACCTGACACGTGCAGGTATACCTTCACTACCTGACACGTGGACAGGATATACCTTCACTACCTGACACGTGTACAGGTATACCTTCACTACCTGACACGTGTGACAGGTATACCTTCACTACCTGAGACGTGTATAGTATACCTTCACCACCTGACGTGTACAGGTATACCTTCATACTCGGACACGTGTACAGGTATACCTTCACTACCTGACACGTGTACAGGTATACCACTACCTGACACGTGTCAGGTATACCTTCACTACCTGAGACGTGTACAGGTATACCTTCACTACCTGACAGCTGGTCCCTCAGTGTGGGGTCCTCAGGGTGTGGTGGTCCCTGCTGTTGCCGCAATAAACAAAGCACTAATTTGGCCCTGAGGCGGCAGGAGACAAGCTGCTTACTGCCACAAATTACCCGCATTAACACAAATGCCGCTGCTGGTAATTGTTTGTATTAAAGTTAACTTCGTGTTTACATTAAAAGGTCCTGTCGAGGCTCTGGTATACACAATGGGTCTGGTTAAACCCCGGAGAGTTACTGGAATGTTATAAGTTCGTGCGTGTCGTCCGTGGCGTGCTCCTCCCGTGCACACGGTAAGGAGTGTCGTCCAGGCCTGTTGTCCCCGTGCACACGGTAAGGAGGTCGTCCGTGAACTGTTCTCCCCGTGCACACGGTAAGGAGTGTCGTCCGTGGCCTGTTCTCCCCTGCACAAGGTAAGGAGTGTCGTCCGGAATTTCTCCCCGTGCACACGGTAAGGAGTGTCGTCCGTGGCCTGTTCTCCTCGTGCACACGGTAAGGAGTGTCGTCCGTGGTCTGTTCTCCTCGTGCACACGGTAAGGAGGTCGTCCGTGGCTTGTTGTCCCCGTGCACACGGTAAGGAGTGTCGTCCGTGGCCTGTTCTCCTGTGCCACGGTAAGGAGTGTCGTCCGTGGACTGTTCTCCCCGTGCACACGGTAAGGAGTGTCCGTGGCTTGTTGTCCCCGTGCACACGGTAAGGAGTGTCGTCCGGGACTATTCTCCTCATGCACACGGTAAGGAGGTCGTCCGTAGTCTTCTCCTCGTGCACACGGTAAGGAGTGTCGTCCGTGGCCTGTTCTCTCGTGCACACGGTAAGGAGTGTCGTCCGTGGTCTGTTCTACTCGTGCACACGGTAAGGAGGTCCGTGGCTTGTTGTCCCCGTGCACACGGTAAGGAGGTGTCGTCCGTGGACTGTTCTCCTCGTGCACACGGTAAGGAGGTCGTCCGTGGACTGTTCTCCCCGTGCACACGGTAAAGAGTGTCGTCCGTGAACTGTTTTCCCCGTGCACACGGGTAAGGAGTGTCGTCCGTGGCCTGTTCTCCCCGTGCACACACGGTAAGGAGTGTCGTCCGTGGCCTGTTCTCCCTGCACACGGTAAGGAGGTCGTCCGTGGTCTGTTCTCCTCGTGCACACGGTAAGGAGGTCGTCCGTGGGCTTGTTCTCCCTGTGCACACGGTAAGGAGGTCGTCCGTCTGTTCTCCCCGTGCACACGGTAAGGAGTGTCGTCCGGGTTCGTCTCCCGTGCCACGATAAGGAGTGTCGTCCGGAACTGTTCTCCGTGCACACGGTAAGGAGTGTCGTCCGTGGCTTGTTCTCCTCGTGCACACGGTAAGGAGTGTCGTCCGTGGTCTGTTGTCCTCGTGCACACGGTAATGAGTGTCGTCCGGAACTGTTCTCCCGTGCACACGGTAAGGAGTGTCGTCCGTGGCCTGTTCTCCTCGTGCACACGGTAAGGAGTGTCGTCCGTGGCCTGTTGTCCCCGTGCACACGGTAAGGAGGTCGTCCGTGGCCTGCTCCCTCCTCGTGCACACGGTAAGGAGTGTCGTCCGTGAACTGTTTTACTATGCACACGGTAAGGAGTGTCGTCCGTGGACTGTTCTCCTCGTGCACACGGTAAGAGTGTCGTCCGTGAACTGTTCTCACCTGTGCACACGGTAAGGAGTGTCGTCCGTGGACTGTTCCTGTGCACACGGTAAGGAGGCCGTCCGGAACTGTTCTACCCGTGCACACGGTAAGGAGTGTCGTCCGTGGACTGTTCTCTCGTGCACACGGTAAGGAGTGTCGTCCGTGAACTGTTCTCCTGTGCACACGGTGAGTGTCGTCCGTGGATCTGCCTGTGCACACGGTAAGGAGTGTCGTCCGTGGACTGTTCCCTCGTGCACATGGTTAAGATAATGGTTATTGTCCCTTTATTTTAAATAAAAAAAATTGAGGACGTTCAAGGATGTATGGTGAGTTTTACTCAGTGAACACATGGAGCTGTAGACTATACAGTAGGTGTGTAAGGTTGATGGTTGTATTATGAAGCTGTGGTCACAAAACAACATTTCTTAGTTCATATGGTGTGCACTCAAGGATTAGGCTGAGTTAGGTTGTTAACTGGAGTTAGGTTAGGTCGAGTTGTGTTAAGTTAGGTTAAGAAAGCCGTTGTTAGGATGTTTAGTTTGGTTGATAAGTGAGGAGTGTTCCTGTAGTATCAGTGTTTTGTAATCTGAACACCAACTGTTGTCAGCATTATACCAAAACAACTACAGTACATATCATTTATAATTATCACCTGTCGCCACCAGTTCTGCTCACCTGTTGTTAACTAGCGCAAGGGAAGAACAGCACAACAAAGTAAACAAACAAATAAATAAATAAATAAATAAATAAATAAATAAATAAATAAATAAATAAATAAATAAGAAAGGGATTATATGAGTAGGGAAATCGATCAGGTTTTGGGTGGAATTTCTATGGTGGAGGAGTCTGAGAGGTGAGTCACGGTGACATTACTCCCCCACCCCCCTCTTTCACCTCCTCTCCCTCACCGATATTCCTCATTGATAAAGTAGTGTGGCCCTGCAGGGTGGGGTGGGCTCATCAAGTGTAGTAGACCTCTCCACCTTCCCTCTCATCTCCTCTTTCTGTACCTCACCCTCCTGCCTTCCTTCCTTCCCTCTCTCTCCCTCCCTCTTCCCTCACCCCCAGGGTAGTGGGGAGTTATTCGTCAACACTACTGACGGAAATGTTTGGCCAGTGACCTTCTGATGGTCGTGCTGATTTCTGAAGGAGAGATTTTATCACACTGGAGTCTATTGGACTGGTGCCCATCAGACCAGACCAGACCTCAGACCTAACCTTTCCTCCCCTACCTCACTGTCTCTCACTCTCCTCCACCTCTACTAGTGTCACCCCTGTCATTAACCCTTTTCCTCACCCATACACATCTAACCCCTCACCTTCCTCTTACCTTTAATCCCTCACCTTCACCTCCCTCACCCTCACCTAACCTATCACCTCCCTCACCTTTACCTCCCCTCTCACTCCCTCACCTTCACCTCACCTCCTCACCTTCACCCTCCTATCACCCCCCTCACCTTCACCTCCTCTCACCCTCACTTTCACCTCCCCTCACTCCCTCACCTAACCTTCCTCCCCTCACCTTTACCTCCCTTCACCCCCTCACCTTCACCTCACCTCTCACCCCCCACCTCTTCACCTCACCTCTCACCCACTCCACCTTTACCTCACCTCTCACCTCCCCTTCCCTCCTCCCCTTCACCCCTCACCTTCTCCCCTCCCTCTCACTCCCCTCACCTTCACCCTCCCTCTCACCCCCTCACCTTTACCTCACCTCTCATCCCTTCACCCTTCCCTCTCACCCCTCACCTTTCTCCTCCCTCTCACCCCCTCACCTTCACCTCCCTCTCACTCTTCCCTCACCTTCACCTCCCCTCTCACCTCCCTCACCTTTACCTCACTTCTCACCCTCACCTTCACCCTCCCTCTCACCCCCTCACCTTCACCCTCTCCACCCCCACCCCCTCACTCCCACCTCACCTCACCTCTCACCCCACCTTCACCTCACCTCTCACCACCTCCCTTCTCACCCCCTCACCTTCACCTCCCTCCTCCCTCACCTCCTCCCCTCTCACCCTCACCTTCACCTCCCTCTCACTCCCTCACCTTCTCACCTCCCCTCTCACCTCCCTCACCTTTACCTCACTCTCACCCTCACCTTCACCTCCCTCTCACCCCCTCACCTCACCTCCCTCTCACTCCCTCACCTTCACCTCCCCTCTCACTCCTCACCTTCACCTCCCTCCACCTCTCACCTTCACCTCCCTCTCACCCCCACCTTCACCCTCCCTCTCACCCCCTCACCTTTCACCTCCCTCCCTCTCACTCCCTCACCTTCACCTCCCTCTCACTCCCTCACCTTCTCTCCCTCTCTCCTCACCTTCACCTCCCTCTCACCCCTCACACCTTCACCTCACCTACTCACCCTCACCTTCTCCTCCCCTCTCACCCCCCACCTTCACTCCTCCCCCTCTCACCCCTCACCTTCACCTCACCTCTCACTCCCTCACCTCTCCCCTCTCACCCCCTCACCTTCACCTCCCCTCTCACTCCCCTCACCTTTACCTCACTTCACCCCTCACCTTCACCCTCCCTCTCACCCTCACCTTTACCTCACCTCTCATCCTTCACCTTCCCTCACCCCCCTCACCTTCTCCTCCCTCTCACCCCCTCACCTTTACCTCCTCCCTCTCTACTCCTCACCTTTCACCTCCCTCTCACTCCTCACCTTTACCTCACTTCTCACCCCCACCTCACCTCCCTCTCACCCCCTCACCTTCACCTCTCACCTCTCACCCCACCTCCCTCTCACTCCCTCACCTTCACCTCCACCTCTCACTCCCCACCTTCACCTCACCTCTCCCCCACCTCCCCACCCCCTCACCTTCCCCTCACCTCTCCTCCCTCACCTTCTCCTCCCTCTCCCACCCCCCTCACCTTCACCTCCCTCTCACCCTCACCTCCCTCCCTCTCCTCCCCACCTTTTCCTCACTTCTCACCCTCACCTTCACCTCCCTCTCACCCCCTCACCTTCACCTCCCCTCTCGCTCCCTCACCTTCACCTCCCCTCTCACTCCCTCACCTTCACCTCCCTCTCACCTCCCTCACCTTCACCTCCCTCCCCCCTCACCCCCTCACCTTCACCTCCCTCTCACCCCCTCACCTTTCACCTCTCATTCCTCACCTTCTCCTCCCTCTCTCACCTCCCCACCTTCACCTCCCCTCTCACCCCCCACCTTCACCCTCACCCTCACTCCCCTCACCTTCTCCTCCCTCTCACCCCCTCACCTTCACCTCCCTCTCACTCCCTCACCTTCACCTCCCTCTCACTCCCTCACCTTCTCTCCCTCCCCTCTCACTCCCTCACCTTCACCTCCCTCTCACCCCTCACCCTTCACCTCACCTCTCCTCACCTCCCCACCTTCTCCTCCCTCTCACCCCCTCACCTTCACCTCCCCTCTCACTCCCTCACCTTACCTCACTCTCACCTCCCTCACCACCTCCCTCTCACCCCCTCACCCCCACCTCCCCCTCTCACTCCCTCACCTTCACCTCACCTCTCACTCCCCACCTTCACCTCACCTCTACCCCCACCTCCCCTCTCACCCCTCACCTTCACCCTCCCCCTCTCACCCCCTCACCTTTCTCCCTCTCACTCCCTCACCTTCTCCTCCCTCTCTCACCTCACCTTCACCTCCCTCACCCCTCACCTTCACCTCACCTCTACCCCCACCTCCCCTGCCTCACTCCCTCACCCTTCACCTCACCTCTCACTCCCTCACCTTCACCCTCACCTCTTCCCCCCACCCCTCTCAACCCCACCTTCACCTCCCTCTCCACCCTTACCTTCACCCCTCCCCCTCCCTCACCTTCTCCTCCCTCCCTCTCCTCCCTCACCTTCACCTCCCCTCTCACCCCCTTCACCTTCACCTCCCTCTCACCCCTCACACCTTTACCTCTCATCTCTCACTCCCCACCTTTACCTCCCCTCTCACCCTCACCTTCACCTCCTACCCCTCTCACCTTCACCTCCCCTCTCACCCCTCACCTTTTCCTCCCCTCTCACTCCCTCACCTTCTCCTCCCTCTCACTCCCTCACCTTCACCTCCCCTCACCCCTCACCTTCACCTCCCTCTCACCCCTCACCTTCACCTCACCTCTACCCCCACCTCCCCGCTCACTCCTCACCTTCACCTCACTTCACCCCTCACCTTCACCTCACCTCTCACCCCTCACCTTCACCTCCCTCTCACCCCCTCACCTTCACCTCACCTCTACCCCCACCTCCCTCTCACCCCTCACCTTTACTCCTCCCTCACCCTCACCCCTCACCTCCCTCTCACCCCCTCACCTTTACCTCCCTCTCACCCCTCACCTTCACCTCCCTCTCTCCCTCCTCACCTTCACCTCCCCGTCACCCCCTCACCTTCTCACCTCACCTTCACCCCCTCACCTTACCTCCCTCTCACCCCCTCACCTTTACTCACCTCTCACTCACCCCCTCCAGCTTACCTCCTCCTCTCACCCCTCACCTTTACCTCCCCTCTCACCTTCACCTCCCTCTCACTCCCTCACCTTCACCTCCCCATCACCCCCTCACATTCACCTCACCTCTCACCCCTCACCTTTACCTCCCTCTCACCCCCTTCACCTCACCTCTCACTCCCTCATCTTCACCTCCCTCTCACCCCCCTCATCTTCACCTCCCCTCTCACCCCTCTCATCCGCATGCAGGGAAGAACTGAGAGGACGAAAAAAAGAAGAAGGGAGGAAGGGGGGAGGAGATGAGGGAGGGGGGAGGTGAGGGAGGAGGAAGAAGAGAGGGTCGTTCATCACCCATAGACGTGTGGGGAAGCCATGGCGTGTGACCCTTGGTTAGGTTAGGTTAGGTTAGGTTATGATCTCAGTACGTAGGCTACACTCGCCTCCTACCATGACTTACCCATTCATAGCCTCTAGTGTAAGGGAAGGGTGTAAGGGAAGGGGTGGGATAGAGGATTTAGGAACCCTATTCCTTTACCCCCAAGTGACCACCACACACACACACACACACACACACACACACACACACACACACACACACACACACACACACACACACATTTGCTGGGAGCGTCTTATTTAAGGCTGTGACTTGGAACGTGTGAGTTACCCCTGGCTGATGTTAGGTCGAGTGGGGAGGGGAGGGGGGGACTATAGTAAATTGCGTGTTGTTGTAGATCAAAGTCATTCTTGTCGGGTCGTCGTCGTCGTCTTTGTAATTCTTATTATTCGCCACCACCGCCACCGCTGCAGTGCTCTCTTGAATGATAAATGAAGAGCACTGCCTCAGTGTTTGTAAGAGCTCAAACGCGCTCACCGCTAACCTGCAAGTCCCTCTGTGTGTGTGTGTGTGTGTGTGTGTGTGTGTGTGTGTGTGTGTGTCCTCCGCAGTACAGGTCCCTTGAGAGGCTGCCTTCTGAATATTCACCATCAGTAAACAAACAAAAAACAAAAACAGAAGGCGTTATGTTTCTCCCTTCTTCAATACCCTCACTCCTTCCTTCCTTCCTTCCTTCCTTCCTCCTCGCTCAGTGTTATCTTCATCTTTTAATGTAGTTGTTGCTGTTCTTTCTTCTTCCTTTCTCTTCTCTCTATCTCCCTTTCTTCTTCCTTCTTCTCTTCCTCTCCTTCCTATTTGATTCACACTCTCCTTCCTTCTCTCCTTCATTTACATCTTCGTCTCTTTCTTCCGTTTTTCTTTGATTCCTTCTCCCTTCTCCTTCCATCCTAACCTCTCTCGATACTTTCTCTCACCCTCCTCTCCTCCCTCCCTCTGCCGTCTCACTCTCACTGCCAAGCCGGGAGGATCACCAGCCACGAGGGAGGAGGAGGAGGTAGGTGACGGAGGCCCAGAAGGCATCTCCTGGGGTGTCATCGTCTGTTTCACGTGGATCAGGGTACGGTCTCTCGGTCTTCCCTGCGTTAAATTATTATTCCTATTTTACTGTAAACAGGGAACACAGCCCCCCCCCCCCTCCCCTTAGCATAAGTGATGGATTCTCACGTCTCCACTCAGGGGAAAAATTTTCTATGGATTTACCAATTGTCGTAGAAGTAGTTACTTGTTGTACAGGAGAAGAAATAGAATTAATTTACGCACTGAAATTTGCATTGAGTATTTTACCGCCAGCAGCGTGTTGTAGCTCGAGAGAGACTTATGCGTCGTCACGTCCCGAGGTAGTGAGGAACATGTTGACGTGAGAACCTTAACGACGTGGCTGGGGGAACACAGCGAGTGTTTGTACCTGTGTAGGTGGTCAGGGTACTTTTTTTTTGTAGAGAAAGGAGAGGTGAAAGGAGGGGTGAAAGGAGGGGTGAAAGGGGAGGTGAAAGGAGGGGTGAAAGGAGAGGCGAAAGAAGATTAGAGGTGGGGGAAGGAAGTTATAGTTCGGAAATTGAAGAAATTTAGGAGGAGGTAAGAGAGGGCGGGCTGACCGCCTAGCTAAGGTAATAGTTTGTTAGGGTTGTGTCATGGGTTAGTTATTGTCTGTCGGTACAGCACTAGACAGCCTACCCTGTCCCATATATGGGTGCTTTGAGGGCCTTATTTCATATTCCGCCTACCCTACTGGCGGATGCTGGTCTAGGGAGGTTGTCTATTGCCTGCATCCTGTACTGTGTGTCAGGGTAGGTCACGGTCACAGCTCGTAGTGACCCCCCTCCATAAGTGAGATGCTGGGTTTCTCTCTCTCTCTCTCTCTCTCTCTCTCTCTCTCTCTCTCTCTCTCTCTCTCTCTCTCTCTCTCTCTCTCTCTCTCTCTCTCTCGAGTAGCAAAGATATTAATATCGGTCTTGTGTTGTAAAAACTTCCACTCCGAAATTGAACAAGCTAGCAACTGCGCTTCTGAATTGCCAGTTAGGTATATTACCGCGGAATTAACTGCAGATGAATCCCGGTAACTCCACTCAAAAGTTACAAGTCAAATGGACCCCAAGAACTAATGGGCCCCAAGTTCTAATAGACCCCTAGTCCCAATGGGCCCAGTCATAGTGGGACCCTAGTCTTTATAGGCCCCTAGTTCTAATGGGGCCCAGTCCTAAAGAGCCCTTAGTTCTAATGGGCCCAAGTCCTAAGGAGTCCCAGTCATCTTAGGCCCCAACCTAACGTACCATAACCCAACCCAGCTCAACCTAATCCACTCTCCCCAAGCTCTAACCTAATCCAACATAACGTAACGTAGCGTAACGGAACGGAACGTAACCTATCCTAACCTAACCTAACATAACCTATTTGATAAGTCTCTTCTCTAAATCCCTTACTACTGTAGGGAGAGGAAAGAGAGATAAAGGTCTTACCTCTCCTTCACCCCTACCTTCATCTCCCTCCTCCCTCCCTCCCTCCCCCTCCCTCCCCCCTCCCTCCCCATCTCTTCCCACCTCCCTCCCTGCCCCTTCCCCTTCTTTCCCCCCTTCCCCAGTGCAGAGAATTCATGAATCCCACTATTTTTTCTGATAGCAACCGTATGTAACATCGTGCTTTTTATTGACGTCTCTCTCTCTCTCTCTCTCCTTCCTATCACAGCTTTCGCCTCTCATTCTTCAGCTTCTCTTCTTCCCTTCTGTGTACTCTCTTTTTAAATCATGAAGAGAGGGGGGGGGGGGTTAATACATAACACCTGAAGCTACAGCAAGAGAGGAGAGAGTTTGTTTCTTGATTCTTAAACCAATAGAATGTTGTACTGTGGTAGGGGTGGTGGGTGTGTATGGTAGGTGGGTGGGTGGGTGGTGTGTATAGTAGGGGTGGGGGGTGTGTAGTGGTAGGGTGGGTGGGTGGGTGTGTAATGGTAGGGTGAGTGGGTGTGTATAGGGGTGGGTGGGGTGGGTGTGTGGGTGGTAGGTGGGTGGTTGGGTGGGTGGGGTGTGTGGTGGTGGGTGTGTGGTAGGTGGATGGTGGGGTGGTATGTAGGTGGGTGGGTGGTGGTGTGTGGTAGGGTGGGTGGGTGTGGGTGGGTGTGTATGGTAGGGTGGTGGGTGGGTGGGTGTGTGTAGGTAGGGATGGGTGGGTTTGAGTTGGACTGGAGACCAAAATGACTTGGGCCCACTATTACTTGGGACCACAATGACTGGGGCCCACTGTAACTTGGGACCACACGACTGGGGCCCACTGTAACTTGGGACCACAATGACTGGGGCCCACTGTAACCTGGGACCAAAATGACTGGGGCCCACAATGACTGGGGCCCACAATGACTGGGGCCCACTATGACTGGGGCCCACTGCACCATACACACGCACCCACACACGCTTGTATTAATTTAAGGGTTTCAGGGAAGGGTAGTGGGGTTCTACAAGCCCTTGGTAACAAGTTCCTAATCCAACCTTGAAAATCCCAACCAATCATCTTCAAGACATTTCCAGAACCAACCAATCATTTTCAAGACACCCTCCAGAACCAACCAATCATCTTCAAGACACCTCCAGAACCAACCAATCATTTTCAAGACACCCTCCAGAACCAACCAATCATCTTCAAGACACCTCCAGAACCAACCAATCATCTACAAGATACTCCCAGAACCATCCAATCGCTTCCAAGGTATTCACACACGTAACCAATCACCTTAAAGATTTACACACACAGTCAATCAATGACCTACGTGGAGCCTTCGGGCGGAGGAGATGAGAGGAGGAGATTGAGAAGGAGAAGAAGGAAGAGATTGAGAAGGGAGAGGAAGAGGAGGAGAAGGGAGAGGAAGAGATTGAGAAGGAGAGGGAAGAGGAGGAGAAGGGAGAGGAAGAGATTGAGAAGGGAGAGGAAGAGATTGAGAAGGGAGAGGAAGAGGAGGAGAAGGGAGAGGAAGAGATTGAGAAGGGAGAGGAAGAGGAGGAGATGGAAGATGAGGAGAAGAAGAGATGGAGAAGGAAGAGAAGAAGGAGGTGTCGAAGAAAAGGGAGAAGAGCTAGGAAGTAGGAAGGAAAGAGGAAGGAGGAAGAGGAAGAGAAGGAGAGGAAAGAGAGCACCACCTTGAAGACAGTCTCACATAAATAAGCTAATGTTGTTATATTAACGTCTTGCCACCACCAACTGCAGATAATGAGAGCTGGGGGTGGAAGGGGTGGGGAGGAGGAGGAGGAGGAGGAGGGAGGAGGAGGAGGGTGCAAGAGTCGCTCTGTGGAATTATACAAAGGATGTGTGTGTGTGTGTGTGTGTGTGTGTGTGTGTGTTATGGCACCTCTACCTCATGGTTTATTAATTATCAGTAGAGGTGAAGGATGTGAAGGGATGTAGGAGGGATGTGAAGGATGTAGTAGGGATGTGCAAGATGTAGTAGGATGTTGGAAGGAATTGGAGGATGAAGGAACACACACACACACACACACACACACACACACACACACATTAGCCTCTTGCAGTTATACAGAATTGTGCAAAACACAAATTGGATGAATAAATATAAGGGTGAGAAAAACTATATTAGTGGCCAGAGTGCTTACCTTGTTGTAAGACTCTGGTGACTGACTAATGATTTGGCCGAGTCATCATTGTTACAGTACCGTATATGACAACACTTCTGTTTACCTGGCCGGCCAACACTTCACCTGGCCGGCCTACACTCACCTAGCTGGCCATCACCCCATCTGAACGGCCATTATCTCACCTGGCCGGCCAACACCTCACCTGGCCGGCCTTACACCCCACCTAGCTGGCCATCACCCCATCTGAACGGCCACCTCACCTGGCCGGCCTACACCCCACCTAGCTGGCCATCACCCCATCTGAACGGCTAATACCACCTGGCCGGCCACCTCACCTGGCCGGCTTACACCCCACCTAGCTGGCCATCACCCCATCTGAACGGCTAACACCTCACCCTGGCCGGCCTACACCCCACCTAGCTGGCCATCACCCCATCTGAACGGCCAATACCTCACCTGGCCGGCCAACACCTTCACCTGGCAGGCCAACACCCTCACCTGGCCGGCCTACACCCCCACCTAGCTGGCCATCACCCATCTGAACGGTCAATACCTCACCTAGCAGGCCAACACCTCACCTGGCCGGCCTTACACCCCACCCAGCTGGCCATCACCCATCTGAACGGTCAATACCTCACCTAGCAGGCCAACACCTCCACCTGGCCGGCCAACACTCACCTGGCCGGCCTACACCCCACCTAGCTGGCCATCACCCCATCTGAACGGCCAATACCTCACCTGGCCGGCTCACACCCCACCTAGCTGGCTGCACCACCCCATCTGAACGGCCAATACCGCCACCTGGCCGACCAACACCTCACCTGGCCGACCAACACCTCATACGCTAACAAGAAGTGTTTTAACCTCAGCCTAAGACGCTGAATAAAAATACTTCTGTACAATGTTGAAGCTTATAAGGCAACTGAAACACTGTACTGTACTGGACACACCAACAACAATATTGTTTATGATGTCTGGACGGCTAATAAATGATAAACAGAAAAGCACCACCACTACCCGTCTCTAGCCAAGCAATCGTCCACCACAACTCCAACCTAACCTATAGAGTTGTTTTGGTCACACATCACCATCCTGCCTCACCTCAACCTCTCCATCTCTCCTCACTATTGTATACAATGTGTCTACAATAAACGTCAACAAAAACACAATGGGCCAGGAGTTGTTGGTCTACGTCTCAACTCATTAAGATTTATGATGAGATTGAAGACGCCCTTTCTCCCTGTCTTTTATGTGTGACGGGAGGAGAGGAAAGGGGAGGGGGGAAGGGGGTAAGGGAAAAGAGAAAGGAAGGAAGGGAAGGGGGAAGGGAGGTTAGAGCGGAAGAAGAGGGGGCAAGAGAAGGAAAGAGGGGGGAAGGGGAGGAAGGGAAGATGAGGGGTGAGGGGAGGATAAGGGAAGATAGATGAAAGTAGGGGAAGGGAAAGGATGAGAGAATGGGAGGGGTTAAGGAAGGGGGAGAGACTAGGAGGGGAGTAAGATGGAGGGAAGCTGAATGAATAGATAGATAGATTTCATTAATAGTTAAAAGCATTTAAACGTTAATAACAAAAAATTCTCAATGCAATTTCTCCTCCTCATCTTCTTCCTGCTCTTCTCTGCTTCCTCCCACCTGCCTCATCCTCCTTTCTTCCTTGCTCCTCTCTTCTTCCTCTCCTCCTCCTCATCTTCATCCTTGCTCCTCTTCTTCTTCCTCCTCCTCTTCTGCTTCCTCCTCCTCCTCTTCTTCTTCTTCCTCCTCCTTCTTCCGCTTCCTCATCCTCCTCTTTCTTCCTGCTCCTCTTCTTTCTTCCCTTCTTCCTCCTTCTTCTTCGTCTTCTCCTCCTTCTTCTTCTTTTCTTCATCTTCCTCCTCTCTTCTGCTTCCTCCTCCTCTTTCTTTCTTTCTTTTTCCTCCTCCTCTCTGCTTCCTCCTCCTCCTTCTTTTCATCTTTCTTCCTCCTCTCTCTTTCTGCTTCCTCCTCCTCCCTCTTCATCTTCATCTCTGCTCTCTTCTTCTTTCTTTCCTCCTCCTCTTCTTTGCTTCCTCCTCCTCCTCTTCATCTTCTTTTGCTCCTCTCTTTCTTCTGGCTTCCTCCTCCTCCTCTTCTTTTTCTTCCTCCTCCTCTTCTGCTTCCTCCTCCTCCTTCTTCTTCCTCCACCTTTTCTGCTTCTTCCTCCTCCTCTTTCTTCTTCTCCTCCTCCTCTTTCTCTTTTTCCTTCCTCCTTCTTCTTCTTCATCTTCCTGCTCCTCTTCTGCTTCCTCCTCCTCCTCTTCTTCTTCTTCCTCCTCCTCTTCTGCTTCCTCCTCCCTCTTCATCTTCATCCTGCTCCTCTTCTTCTTCTTCCTCCTCCTCTTCTGCTTCCTCCTCCTCCTTTCTTCTTCCTGCTCCTCTTCATCTTCATCCTGCTCCTCTTCTTCTTCTTCCTCCCTCCTCCTCCCTCCTCCTGGTCTCGTTCGGGCGGGTCGTAACTCAGAGGGCCAAGCCACACGTCAACCAACACCCAGGTTAGTGGTATATGCACGGGGTCGTCCTCCTACAGTAGTGGTATATACACGGAGTCGTCCCACTACAGTAGTGATATATATACTCGGGGTCGTCCTCCTACAGTAGTGGTATATACACGTGGTCGTCCTCCTACAGTAGTGGTATATACACGGGTCGTCGTCCTACGGTAGTGGTATATACACGTGGTCGTCCTCCTACAGTAGTGGTATATACACGTGGTCGTCCTCCACAGTAGAGGTATATACACGGGGTCGTCCTCCTACAGTAGTGGTATATACACGGGTCGTCGTCCTACAGTAGTGGTATATTGGGGTCGTCCTCCACAGTAGTGGTATATACACGGGGTCGTCCTCCTACAGTAGTAGTATATACAAGAGGTCGTCCTCCTACAGTATTGGTATATACACGGGGTCGTCCTTGTACAGTAGTGTTAATACACGGGGTCGTCGTCCTACAGTAGTGGTATATACATGGGGTCGTCCTCCCAGTAGTGGTATATACACGGGGTCGTCCTCCTACAGTAGTGGTATATACACGGGTCGTCCTCCTACAGTAGTGGTATGCACGGGGTCGTCCCTACAGTAGTGGTATATACACGGGGTCGTCCTCCTACAGTTGTGGCATATACACGGGGTCGTCCTCCTACAGTAGTGGTATATACACGGGTCGTCCTCCTACAGTAGTGGTATATACACGGGGTCATCGTCCTACAGTAGTGGTATATACACGGGGTCGTCCTCCTACAGGAGTGGTATATGCACGGGGTCGTCTCATGTAGTGGTATATACACGGGGTGTCTTCCTACAGTAGTGGTATATACTCGAGGTCGTCCTCCTACAGTAGTGGTGGTATATGCACGGGTCGTCCTCCTACAGTAGTGGGTATATACACGGGTGTCCTCCTACAGTAGTGGTATATGCACGGGGTCGTCGTCCTACAGTAGTGGTATATACACGGGGTCGTCCTACAGTAGTGGTATATGCACGGGGTCGTCGTCCTACAGTAGTGGTATATACACGAGGCGTCCTACAGTAGTGGTATATACACGGGGTCGTCCTCCTACAGTAGTGGTATATACACGGGGTCGTCCTCCTACAGTAGTGGTATATACACGGGTCGTCCTTCCACAGTAGTGGTATATACACGGGGTCGTCGTCCTACAGTAGTGGTATATCACGGGGTCGTCCTCCTACAGTAGTGGTATACACGGGGTCGTCCTCCTACAGTAGTGGTATATACACGAGTGTCGTCCTCCTACGGTAGTGGTATATACACGGGTCGTCGTCCTACAGTAGTGGTATATACACGGGTCGTCGTCCTACAGTAGTGGTATATACACGGGTCGTCGTCCTACAGTAGTGGTATATACACGGGTCGTCCTCCTACAGTAGTGGTATATACACGGGGTCGTCCTCCTACAGTAGTGGTATATACACGGGGTCGTCCTCCACAGTAGTGGTATATACATCGGGTCGTCCTCCTACTGTAGTGGTATATACACGGGGTCGTCCTCCTACAGTAGTGGTATATACATCAGTCGTCGTCCATGTAGTGGTATATACACGGGTCGTCGTCCTACAGTAGTGGTATATACACAGGGTTGTCGTCCTAGTAGTGGTATATACACGGTCCTCCCTCTGGCGTAGTGGTATATATACGGGTCGTCCTCCTGTAGTAGCAGGTGAGTAAGACGTAGAGTGGGAGAAGAAGAGAGAGAATCTTTTACGGTTCCTCAGGTGTGGTTGATGGGAGAGAGATGGGAAGGGAAGTTGGCGGTCTTGATGGCTGGTGGGATGGGCGGGAAGGGAGGAAGAGCAGTGTTTGAGTATTGGTGGAAGGGGCAGGGAAAAGGTGGGGAATGGAAGGGGTTGCCTGAGAAGGAATGGAAGAGGAAAGTGATGTGAGAGAGGAGAAAGGTGGAAAAGGTCAGGAAGGGTGGTGGAAAAAAGGAGAATGGAAGGGAGAGTTTGGCTGTCAAGTCGATGAATAAGGGAGAATAAGGTAGGGAGGGAGTATAAGGGAGAGAGGGAGAGTAAGGGAGGGAGGGAGTATAAGTGAGAGGAGAGTAAGGGAGGAGAATAAGGTAGAGAGAGTAGAGAGGAGAATAAGGTGAGAGGGAGAGTAGTGGGAGGGAGAATAAGGTAGGAAGGAGAGTAAGGAAGGGGAGGAGTAAGGTAGGAGGGAGAATAAGGTAGAGAGGGAAAGTAAGGTAGGGAGGGAGAATAAGGTGAGAGGGAGAGTAAGAGAGGGAGAATAAGGTGGGAAGGGAGGGTAAGGTGAAAGGGAATAAGGTAGAGAGGGAGAATAAGGTAGAGAGGGAGAATAAGGTAGAGGGAGAATAGAGGGAGAATAAGGTAGGAAGGAGAGTAAGGAAGGAGGGGAGAATAAGGTCAGTGGGAGGGAGGGAGGGAGACCACATACACACACACACACACACACACACAATAACACACACAACACAAACACAAATATTGACACGACACACAATATCACTACCGCGTATACACATTTTCCGGGTGAGGGGAGAGGGAGCTATGTGTGTTGGGGAGAGGAGCCATGTGTGTTGTGGGGAGAGGAGCCATGTGTGTTGTGGGAGAGGAGCCATGTGTGTTGTGGGAGTGGTGTGTGTGTTGTGGGAGAGGAGCCATGTGTGTGTTGTGGGGAGGGGAGCCATGTGTGTGGGAGAGGGAGCCATGTGTGTTGTGGGGAGAGGAGCTGTGTGTTGTGGGAGAGGGCATGTGTGTTGTGGGGAGGAGTGTGTGTTGTGGGGGAGCCATGTGTGTTGTGGGAGAGGAGCCATGTGTGTTGTGGGGGGGGAGCCATGTGTGTTGTGGGAGAGGAGCCATGTGTGTTGTGGGAGAGGAGCCATGTGTGTTGTGGGAGCTGGAAGAAGGGAAGGGAGGTAATAGATAGGAAGGAGGAAGGAGAGAAGGAGGTAAAATAGATTAACAAACAGAAGAGAAGGTAGAGAGGAAACAGTAAGTCTGTTGATTATATTAAAGAATAATAGTGTAGGTTTATTTATATATTCATGCAGTGAAAGTCTGTCCTCCGAACTTGCCCTCCTTCCCCTCGGCCCGGCACTTGCCCCTCCGTCCCCGTCGGCTTCGGTATTTGCCCCTATTCCCCCGTCGGCCTCCGAACCTGCTCCTCCTTCCCTCCGGGCTCCGGCACTTGCCCCTCCTCCCTCGTCGGGTTCCGGTACTTGCCCCTACTCTCCCGTCGGCCTCCGGAACTCCGCCCTCCTTCCTCGGACTCCGGTACTTGCCCCTACTCCCCGTCGGCTTGAACCTGCCCCTCCTTCCCTCTCGGACTCGGTACTTGCCCCTACTCCCCTGTCGGCCTCTGAACCTGCCCCCACCCCTCGGGAGTTCTGATAGAATCCATAATTGAACGGGATGGGATGTGGTCTTATGAATGAGGAAGCAGAGTCTGGGATTCAGAGGTTGGAAAATCAGAGTTCAGGATTCAGAGGGAGGCAGGGAGGGAGGCAGGAGGGAGAGGGAAAGGAGGAAGAGGAAGGAGAAGGAGGGAGGGATGAAGGGAGGGAGGAGGAATGATGAAAGGGGAGGGAGAAGAGGTGGGAGGGAGGGGGGTTGATGGATGTGAGAGCCGCTATATATATACTGTAGGATTGAGCCAAGGATAACATAGTGAGGAGGAAGACAGTGAAGTGAACGTTGGTCGTGCAGGGTATAGGAATAATGGGTCATACTGGATCACACTGGGTCATACTGGGCCATCTTGGGTCATATTGGGTCACATTGGGCCATGTTGGGTCATACAGGATCACGTTGGGCCATGTTGAGTCACATTTGGTCATACTGGGTCATATTGGGCCATGTTGGATGACACTGGGTCATGTGAGGTCACATTGAGACATGTTGGGTCACACTGGCTCATGGTGGGTCACATTGGGCCATGTTGGGTCACATTGGCTCATGGTGGGTCACACTGGCTCATGTTGGGTCACATTGGCTCATGGTGGGTCACATTGGGCCATGTTGGGTCACACTGGATCATGTTGGGTCACACTGGCTCATGGTAGGTCACATTGGGCCATGTTGGGTCTGAGTGATCATACTGGGTCACACTGGCTCATGGTAGGTCACATGGCCATGTTGGGTCACAGTGATTATATTGGGTCACACTGGGTCATGGTGGGTCACATTGGGCCATGTTGGGTCTGAGTGGATCATATTGGGTCACACTGGCTCATGGTAGGTCAGATTGGGGCCATGTTGAGTCACAGTGGATCATATTGGGTCACACTGGCTCATGATGGGTCACATTGGGCCATCTTGGATCGCTGTGATCATGTTGGGTCACACTGGCTCATGGTAGGTCAGCATTGGGCCATGTTGGGTCACTGCAGTGGATCATATTGGGTCACACTCTCTCATGTTAGGTCACATTGGGCCATGTTGGGTCACACTGGCTCATGGTGGGTCACATTGGGCCATGTTGGGTCACACTGGCTCATGGTAGGTCACATGGGCCATGTTGGGTCACATTGCTCTTGTCGGGTCACATTGGGCCATGTTGGGTCACATTGGCTCATGTCGGGTCACATAGCCATGTCGGGTCACATTGGGCCATGTTAGTCGCTATTGGGCCATGTTAGGTCACATTGGGCCATGTTAAGCATCTATATGGCAATATTCGTGTAAATGTATCAATGGATGTTTACGGATGTTTACTTTGTGTTGTTTACGAGATGAACCCAAACAGACGTAATCATAAACAAACCGGTATGTTTAAAGACTGTACACAGCAACCCACCCACGCGTGTGTGTGTGTGTGTGTGTGTGTGTGTGTGTGTGTGTGTGTGTGTGTGTGTGTGTGTGTGTGTGTGTGTGTGTGTGTGTGTGTGTGTGTGTGTGTGGTGAAGACTAAGTTCAGAACACAACTAGGAGTGAGTGTATCTGCCAACACCTCCACTTAACAACTGATGGGCACAACTGATGGGCACACAAATAATTGATGGGCACAACAACTGATGGGCACAAATGATGGGCACAACAAATGATGGGCACAATAATTGATGGGCACAACAATTGGATAATTACAATTGATGGGCACAAATAAATGATGGGCACAACAACTGATGGGCACAACAATTGATGGGCACAACAAATGATGGGCAATAACAGATGGGCACAACAATTGATGGGCACAACAATTGATGGGCACAACAATTGATGGGCACAACAACTGATGGGCACAACAACTGATGGGCACAACAAATGATGGGTGATGTGAAGTGAGAATTATTGAAGCAAGGGTAGAGGAGGCAGGAGTCATGTCTCACCCCTAATTGTGTAGAAAGTCTCTCGAGGTGCCAGGAGTCTTAAGTCTGTGGGAGGTGTGCATGACGACAACACCTGCGCGAGGCTCAAGACGAGGAAGAACCAATCACTGCCTTTAGTAATTCTGTAGTAAAGAAGGAGAGAAGAGAGAGAGAGAGGAGGAGAGAGAGAGAGAGAGAGAGAGAGAGAGAGAGAGAGAGAGAGAGAGAGAGAGAGAGAATACACCCTTACCTCTTCCCTCTTTGCTCCTCCTCCTTCCTTTCTCTCTTCCTTCCTCTCCTCTTTCCTCCTCCTCCCTCCCCAGTGATCAGTCCTGACCACCTTGCTTCTAATTTTGGAAGGTAAACATTTTTTCTCTCTCAGAACAATAAATATCCGTGTTAAGAGGAGCCGTAGTAGAGGGAGCCGTATAAGAGGGAGAGATGTGTTAAGAGGGAGCAGTGGTTAAGAGGAGCCGTGTTAAGAGGAGCCGTTAAGAGGGAGCTGTGTTAAGATGGAGCTGTTATGGAGGAGCCTGTTACAAGAAGAGGAGCCGTGTTAAAGAGGAGCCGTTTTTGAAGAGGAGCCGTGTTAAAGAGGAGCCGTGTTAAAAGAGGAGCTGTGTTAAAGAGGAGCCGTGTTAAAGAGGAGCCAAGTGCTAAAGAGGAGAGTGCAAAGGGGGGTTGGGGTTAAAGAGGAGCCGCATTAAGAGGAGCGTGTTAAAGAGGAGCTGCGTTAAAGAGGAGCTGCGTTAAAGAGGAGCTGGGCGAAGATGAGCTGTTAAAGAGTAGCTGTGTTAAAGAGGAGCTGCATGAAGAGGAGCTGTTTAAAGAGGAGCTGTGTTAAAGATGAGCTGTGTTAAAGATGAGCTGTTTAAAGAGAGGAGTTGCAGTTAAAGAGGGAGCTGTGCTAAAGAGGAGCTGCTGTGTTAAAGAGGAGCTGTGTTAAAGAGGAGCTGTGTTAAAGAGGAGCTGTGGGCAGAGGGAGCTGTGTTAAGAGGAGCTGTTAAAGAGGAGTTGTTAAGAGGGCTGTGTTAAGAGGGAGCTGTGTTAAGAGGGAGCCGTGTTAAGAGGAGCCGTGTTAAAGAGGAGCTGTAGCAAAGAAGAGCTTAGTTAAGAGGAGCGGTGTTAAGAGAAGTCGAGCAATACGTAACTGAACGAAGTACAATA
>NW_024733343.1:0-20274 GCF_018991925.1 Homarus americanus
ACTGTACATTCTAAAATTAAGGTATACAGTAAATTAAGTACTGTACATATAAAATTTAGATTTATTTAAATACAAAAAAGTTTAATGTACCACAAAAGTTACCAATTTAACTGGTCTAAAAACTTAATAATACTCTTTGAACTACCGGGTAATTGTTACAAACAAAATACATATAACCTAAAATTTCTTAATAGCGTACATTAAAACTATTTTCTCTACTAATGTACTTTACTGAGAAAAATCAGTCAGAGTTAATTTCTTCACTCAAATTCAAGACGTGAGTGGCTGCTTTCTTTTCTTTTAAAGGATTATAAGTGTTACCGCAAGCAGCCCGTATACAGTATATAGGGTACGAAGATGGTGGAGATGAGAGGTCCAGAAGGAGGTTGGCGTGTTGAAGGGAGTTTGTTTATGTATAATTATAATCACCTGACTCAGCCATAGCTGAACAGCCAGGGGTTCAGGCTATAGGGTGGGCATTTCAGTGTAGCTACCCACATCTTGGAGGCAACACCTACCCTGGCTTCTCTCTAGACTTTCAACACGTAAGTTTAACTATTACTTATTGTGTACACAGATAGACTGTGTCCATTACATCATTTGTCAATGTGACTGTTACCTCAAGCGGTACATAATTATGATGACATATAAACAAATGTTATGTTAGGCTGTAACTCACAATGTAGAGTGTTGAGATGGTTGAAGATGAGAGGCCCAGAAGGAGGTTGGAGGGTGTGAAGGGAGTTTGTTTATGTATAATTATAATCACCTGACTCAGCCATAGCTGACCAGCCAAGGGGCCAGGCTGTAAGGGTGGGCATTTCAGTATAGCTACCCATATTCCAGAGTCAACCACAGAGTGCAGAACAGTGATGAGTTGGAACATCTCATCCCTTAGAAAACGACACCCTGACCTGCACCACAAAGTTGTGACTAAAGACATCGATATTGTGTGTCTGCAGGAGTGTCTCACACCTAATGGTAAGCCCCCACCCAGTCTGCTCAATTATGTGTATTATGATCCTAGTTCTACTCACACATGTTTGATGTATGTTAAGAAGTCACTCCCGCATGTACCTCTTGTATCCAAAAAGACTACCAACCTTCAGTACCATGGGATCACTATCCACCTGGGCAACTCCACACTCAACGTGCTAAACGCCTATGCTCCCTCAGATCAGCTTCAATACACAGATCTCCCAGACTTTTTACACACTGAGCCCACTGTCCTAATGGGTGACCTGAATGCTAGACACAAGAAATTAGGTGACTCCACCACTAACACCAATGGTAGGAGACTTATCTCACTTCTCAGCGCATATGAAGATGTTCAAATTATAGGTAATAATGAACCAACACACATCTATGGCGGGGGTCTAGACAAATGTATTGGCTTTAATCTATCATACACAACTCATAGCTCTGATGTTGTCACTGATCTTATGTCTGACCACAGCCCAATCCAACCTAGTATACATGTAGCCAATGACACCCTCACTGGTGGTAAACTCAACAGACGTAGAATCACAGTCAAGCAAGAATATGAAAGCCAGTTCATAGACTTCATCCATGACTGGTACAAGGACTACAAGCCTGACAACTGCCAAAGTTTCTATGACGATCTGATAGATAGGACTTATGCATACTTCACCAACAATGCCTCCACCAAAAAAAGAGAAAACGTGGTCAGCATAATGGGAACAGGCAACAGCAGTGCTATAATGACCCTGAGCTGAAAAAACTCAGGGCTAGGGTCAGGAGGGTGGGTAAGGGTTACAAACAAATTAGAACACCTCAAATGTTACAATTGTATCAAGCTTCCCTTGCTGCTGTCAGGAAACGTGTAAACGAACTCAGACAAAATGCATGGGAGACATATGTCAACAGCCTGAACCAACACACATCCCTCAGCAAAGCCTGGAAAGACATAAACATAATCAGAGGTAAAAACAGAAGACACGTCTCCCATCCAAACCCTCTGCAAAAGTCGAATGAGCTAATAACAAAGTGGGCTCATGTGTCGAGCTATGACATGTTACCAGCTAGGACTCGGGGACTCCTTGATGCGAAGTCTGTAGAGAGAAGTAATCATATTAGCTTTATGCTGGGCAAACAGCACGATGAGTGTGATGTTCCATATACTGAGTGGGAGCTTGACGCCGCCCTCGCCAGGGGAAGGTCTACTTCCCCTGGAGAGGACGGAGTCACCTACAACATCATTAGACTACTAAGGCGCGTGCCAGGCAATCCATTGTTGGTATTGTACAATATGAGTCATGCCGAGGGCCAACTACCCACATCATGGACCAGCAGTATTGTTGTACCAATACTGAAACCAGGACAGCCTGATGCCTTTCGTCCCATATCACTAACCAGCTGCCTGTGTAAAACCTTTGAGAGGATGGTTCTTGGCAGACTCTTATATAGAATCAGAGAACACATGTCTCCTAACATAAATGGCTGCACCCATGGTAAAGGTGTACATAATTGCATCACCACATTCCTAACTGTGCATGGTGATGAAAGGCACAGATACACCACATTTCTTGACCTAAAAGCTGCATTTGATATTGCCAATAGGCAACTGATATTGTACGAACTAGCCAAAATGGATATAGGAGGTAGGCTGTTACACTGGATAAGTGGTTACCTAACCAACAGAAGGGCTGCTGCACTGTTTCAGGGTTACAAAAGTGAAGTTAAAGATATGCAACTTGGTACCCCTCAAGGTTGAGTACTTAGCCCCACTTTGTTCAATGTTCTTATGAATGCATTATTAAATTTAATACCAGACAACCCCAGCAATATCTCAATCAGCTATGCTGATGATATTCTTATACATACTAAAACTCATCGTGAAATGCAAACCACCCTGAACCATGTATACGCAGCCTGTGAACACCTCGGTCTTATTATCTCCACTGAGAAAACTAAGGTGTTCAACAAACAAGCTGGGAACCGCAAACGCGGCCCCGCCAAGTTCAAGATAGGTAACAACACTATTGACTATGTTTCTTCTTTTAAATATCTTGGTGTTTCCGTCCCTTGTACCCTACCTGCCATACACCAGCTAACCCGCCAATGTACTGACAAGACCGAGACCCTTAGAAGTGTAGCGGCACAGTCCGCACCAGGAAGCATTATTAGAATTGTTAAAACAATGTACCCAGGCTATATAAGATTCTGATAGTCATCACACGCACCAGCCCTCATTGGTTCGTGGACGGTAAGGAGCTGACAAGCTCGAGAAAATGCAAAATAAAGCCCTTGTGAATTATCTCCTAGGATGTCCCATGAGCAATTAAAGTACTTCTAATATGAGGAAAGAACTAGGTGCATACCCAGTGTTAAAGACAGAACAATTGAAGTCAAACTTACAGACAGTCTTGAGGCTTCTGGTGTGGTGATCCTGATAACATTGTTTCTTTAAATTAGAATGTATGAACCAGGACTACTGAGTTTGGGAAAATGGGATCCAAAACTACAAAGCAAGCATTACAGAAGATATTTTGGACCAGAATCTGTCTCCAAAAAGTCAAAGTTGAGACACAACAGCGCTTCCTGCCACCCTGGCGGACAGTTCCCTTCGATATCACAATACCGATGTATCCGCCTAAAAAATTAATTATACAAAGCATTTATCTCCAACACACTGCCAAATTGAGAGCTCTTGAACACATACACACTCTACAGACTGATGATAATATCACACAGACCATCTACACTGATGGATCTCTAAACACCGCCTGTGGGAGGGCTGGAAGTGCTGTTGTTGTGACTCAACCTGACGGTAATATAATTGAGAAAGGAGTTAGAATTAACAACTGGGCATCCACTCTACAAACTGAATTAGTTGCCATACTCACAGCTATTAAATTCATTGAAACCATTGTTACTGACAGTCTCATCATCACTGACTCTCTATCCTCACTACTTGCCCTTGGCACCCTCGACTCAGGTTGTCACGCTCTTGTCTCTGAAGCCAGACACAAATATGCGTGCCTTGTTGACCGGGGTGTCAAGGTCAAACTGTTGTGGATCCCCTCTCACATAGGCCTCATAAAACATGACAGAGTTGATGCCCTCGCCAAACTCGCGTCTAACAGAGACACCGTTGAATACAATTTGGGTCTGTCAAAAAGAACCCTTAAAACTGTAATTAGGAAAGAACTTATTGATGAGTTTGACGCAAGTAGACAAGTGCAAACAGGCACTAGTCGATCCATAATTTACCATGATGAGATGTATCAAGTGAAACATGTATATGGAGCAAGTAACAAGATCACTAGATTACAAGATGTTGTAACCGCTACATTAAGGTTAGGATATAAGTACCTCTGGCAATATGTTCCTCAAGCAGATGTAAACAAAACTAAATGTAAAGTGTGTGGCCATACATATGGCCACACACTTGAACACTACGTCCTCGACTGTGTGAAGATAGAACCTTTTAGGGACAGGTCCAAGCACACTGTGTGTGAAATGGCACAACACTTCATCTCTAATGGCAAGATAGCCGACATATTAAGATTGTATCCACTTTTTGCACTCAGTAACTATATCAGTTCTCATGTACAGAACCAAATACGCAATGTGCTTGAATACCTCCCACGTAAATGTGAATAACAAAGTGTGAGGCCAGACATACTGCCTCACACGCCTGTTCTCACGCATTTGTGAATAAGTTACCCTTTATGTATAGAACTAAACAAATAATGTAAATGAAATACTGTGTAACTTTCGGTGCCATAATATCCTGACAACCGGGGTTAATTATTATGACCCTTTGTAAAACCTACTCTGTAATCCTTTTGCGCTACCGCTCACAGGATGAGTGTGGGGTGCACAATAAAGTAGCCGCTGCAAGCGGCAAAATCAAAATCAAATCGTTAAACTAACGGTAAATGGCGTTAAACTAACGTTAAATGACGTTAAACTAACGTTAAATGGCGTTAAACTATCGTTAAATGGCATTAAACTAACGTTAAATGGCGTTAAACTAACGTTAAATGGCGTTAAACTATCGTTAAATGGCGTTAAACTAACGATAATTGCGTTTAATTAAGGTTAAATAACGTTAAACTAACGTTAAATGGCGTTAAACTAACGTTGAATGCCGTTAAACTAACGTTAAATGGCGTTAAACTAACGTTAAATGGCGTTAAACTAACGTTAAATGGCGTTAAACTAACGTTAAATGGCGTTAAATTAACGTTAAATGAAGTTAAACTAACGATAAATGGCGTTAAACTAACGTTAAATGGAGTTAAACTAAAGTTAAATGGCGTTAAACTAGCGATAAATGGCGTTTAATTAACGTTAAATTAAGTTAAACTAACGTTAAATGAAGTTAAACTAACGTTAAATAGCGTTAAATTAACGTTAAATGAAGCTAAACTAACGATAAATGGCGTTAAACTTACGTTAAATGGCGTTAAACTAAAGTTAAATGGCGTTTAATTAAGGTTAAATGACGTTAAACTAACGTTAAATGGCGTTAAAGTAACGTAAAATGGCGTTAAACTAACGTTAAATGGCGTTAAACTAACGTTAAATGGCGTTAAACTAACCTTTAAATGGCGTTAAACGAACGTTAAATGGCGTTTAATTAAGGTTAAATATCGTTAAACTAATGTTAAATGGCGTAAACTAACGTTAAATGGCGTTTAATTAAGGTTAAATGACGTTAAACTAATGTTAAATGGCGTTAAACTAACGTTAAATGGCGTTAAACTAATGTTAAATGGTGTTAAGCTAACGTTAAATAGCGTTTAATTAAGGTTAAATAACGTTAAACTAACGTTAAATGGCGTTAAACTAACGTTAAATGGAGTTAAACTAACGTTAAATGACGTTAAACTAACGTTAAATGGCGTTAAACTAACGTTAAATGGCGTTAAACTATCGATAAATGGCGTTAAACTATCGTTAAATGGCATTAAACTAACGTTAAATGGCGTTAAACTAACGTTAAATGGCGTTAAACTAACGTTAAATGGCGTTTAATTAAGGTTAAATAACGTTAAACTAGCGTTAAATGGCGTTAAACTAACGTTAAATGGCGTTAAACTAACGTTAAATGGCGTTAAACTAACGTTAAATGGCGTTAAACTAACGTTAAATGGCGTTAAACTAACGTTAAATGGCGTTAAACTAACGTTAAATGGCGTTAAACTAACGTTAAATGGCGTTAAACTATCGTTAAATGGCGTTAAACTAACGTTAAATGCCGTTAAACTAACGTTAAATGCCGTTAAACTAACGTTAAATGGCGTTAAACTAACGTTAAATGGCGTTTAATTAAGGTTAAATATCGTTAAACTAATGTTAAATGGCGTTAAACTAACGTTAAATGGCGTTTAATTAAGGTTAAATGACGTTAAACTAATGTTAAATGGCGCTAAACTAACGTTAAATGGCGTTAAACTAATGTTAAATAGCGTTAAACTAGCGTTAAATAGCGTTTAATTAAGGTTAAATAACGTTAAACTAAAGTTAAATGGCGTTAAACTAACGGTAAATGGCGTTAAACTAACGTTAAATGGCGTTAAACTAACGGTAAATGGCGTTAAACTAACGTTAAATGCTGTTAAACTAACGTTAAATGACGTTAAACTAACGTTAAATGGCGTTAAACTAACGTTAAATGGCGTTAAACTAACGTTAAATGGCGTTAAACTAACGTTAAATGGCATTAAACTAACGTTAAATGGCGTTAAATAACGTTAAATGGCGTTAAACTAACGCTAAATGACGTTAACTAACGTTAAATGGCGTTAAACTAACGTTAATTGGCGATAAACTAACGTTAAATGGCGTTTAATTAAGGTTAAACTAACGTTAAATGGCGTTAAACTAACGTTAAATGGCGATAAACTAACGTTAAATGGCGTTAAACTAACGTTAAATGGCGTTAAACTAACGTTAAATGGCGTTTAATTAGGTTAAATAACGTTAAACTAATGTTAAATGGCGTTAAACTAACGTTAAATGGCGTTAAACTAACGTTAAATGGCGTTAAACTAACGTTAAATGGCCTTTTAAATTAACGTTAAATGACGTTAAACTAACGTTAAATGGCGTTAAACTAACGCTAAATACCGTTAAATTAACGTTAAATGACGTTTAACTAACGTTAAATGGCGTTAAGCTAACGTTAATAGGCGTTAAACTGGCGTTAAATGGCGTTAAACTAACGTTAAGTAGCGTTTAATTAAGGTTAAATGACGTTAAACCTAATGTTAAATGGCGTTAAACTAACGTTAAATGGCGTTAAACTAATGTTAAATGGCGTTAAATAACGTTAATGACGTTTAATTAGGTTAATAACGTTAAACTAACGTTAAATGGCGTTAAACTAACGTTAAATGACGTTAAACTAACGTTAAATGGCGTTAAAATAACGTTAATTGCCGTTAAACTAACGTTAAATGACGTTTAATTAAGGTTAAATGAAGTTAAACTAACGTTAAATGGCGTTAAAGTAACGTAAAATGGCGTTAAACTAACGTTAAATGGCGTTAAACTAACGTTAAATGGCGTTAAACTAACGTTAAATGCCGTTAAACTAACGTGAAATGGCGTTTAATTAAGGTTAAATATCGATAAACTAACGTTAAATGGCGTTTAATTAAGGTTAAATGACGTTAAACTAATGTTAAATGGCGTTAAACTAACGTTAATTGGCGTTAAATTAATGTTTAATGGCGTTAAACTAACGTTAAATGGCGTTTAATTAAGGCTAAATAACGTTAAACTAACGTTAAATGGCGTTAAACTAACGTTAAGTGGCGTTAAACTAACGTTAAATGGCGTTAAACTAACGTTAAATGCCGTTAAACTAACGTTAAATGGCGTTTAATTAAGGTTAAATATCGTTAAACTAATGTTAAATGACGTTAAACTAACGTTAAATGGCGTTTAATTAAGGTTAAATGACGTTAAACTAATGTTAAATGGCGTTAAACTAACGTTAAATGGCGTTAAACTAATGTTAAATGGCGTTAAACTAACGTTAAATGGCGTTTAATTAGGTTAAATAACGTTCGCTAACATTAAATGGCATTAAAGCTAGCGTTAAATGGCGTTTAATTAAGGTTAAATAACGTTAAACTAACGTTAAATGGCGTTAAACTAACGGTAAATGGCGTCAAACTAGCGTTAAATGGCGTTAAACTATCGTTAAATGGCATTAAACTAACGTTAAATGGCGTTAAACTAACGTTAAATGACGTTAAACTAACGTTAAATGGCGTGAAACTAACGTTAAATGGCGTTAAACTAACGTTAAATGGCGTTAAACTAACGTTAAATGGCGTTAAACTAACGTTAAATGGCGTTAAACTAACGGTAAATGCCTTTAAACTAACGTTAAATGACGTTAAACTAACGTTATATACCGTTAAATTAACGTTAAATGACGTTTAACTAACGTTAAATGGCGTTAAACTGACGTTAAATGGCGTTAAACTGACGTTAAATGGCGTTTAATTAATGTTAAATGGCGTTAAACTACGTGAAATGGCGTTAAACTTACGTTAAATGGCGTTAAACTAAAGTTAAATGGCGTTTAATTAAGGTTAAATGACATTGACTAACGTTAAAATGGCGTTAAACTAACGTTAAATGGCGTTAAACTAACGATAAATGGCGTTTAATTAACGTTAAATGAAGTTAAACTAACGTTAAATGAAGTTAAACTAACGTTAAATAGCGTTAAATTAACGTTAAATGAAGTTAAACTAACGTTAAATGAAGTTAAACTAACGTTAAATGGCGTTAAACTAACGTTAAATAGCGTTAAAATAACGTTAAATGACGTTTAACTAACGTTAATTGGCTTTAAACTAACGTAAAATGGCGTTAAACTAACGATAAATGGCGTTAAACTAACGTAAAATGGCGTTAAACTAACGTTAAATGGAGTTTAATTAAGGTTAAATAACGTTAAACTAACGTGAAATGGCATTAAACTAACGGTAAATGGCGTTAAATTAAGGTTAGATGGCGTTAAACTAACGTTAAATTGCATTAAACTAACGTTAAATGACGTTAAACTAACGTTAAATGGCGTTAAACTAACGTTAAATGGCGTTAAACTAACGTTAAATGGCGTTTAATTAAGGTTAAATAACGTTAAACTAACGTTAAATGGCGTTAAACTAACGGTAAATGGCGTTAAACTAACGTTAAATGACGTTAAACTAACGTTAAATGGCGTTAAACTAACGTTAAATGGCGTTAAACTAACGTTAAATGACGTTAAACTAACGTTAAATGGCGTTAAACTAACGTTAAATGGCGTTAAACTAACGTTAAATGCCGTTAAACTAAGGTTAAATGGCGTTTAATTAAGGTTAAATATCGTTAAACTAATGTTAAATGTCGTTAAACTAACGTTAAATGGCGTTTAATTAAGGTTAAATGACGTTAAACTAATGTTAAATGGCGTTAAACTAACGTTAATTGGCGTTAAATTAATGTTTAATGGCGTTAAACTAACGTTAAATGGGCGTTTAATTAAGGCTAAATAGCGTTAAACTAACGTTAAATGGCGTTAAACTAACGTTAAATGGCGTTAAACTAACGTTAAATGGCGTTAAACTAACGTTAAATGCCGTTAAACTAACATTAAATGGCGTTTAATTAAGGTTAAATATCGTTAAACTAATGTTAAATGGCGTTAAACTAACGTTAAATGGCGTTTAATTAAGGTTAAATGACGTTAAACTAATGTTAAATGGCATTAAACTAACGGTAAATGGCGTTAAACTAACGTTAAATAACGTTAAACTAACGTTAAATGGCGTTAAACTAACGTTAAATGGCGTTAAACTAACGTTAAATGGCGTTAAACTATCGTTAAATGGCATTAAACTAACGTTAAATGGCGTTAAACTAACGTTAAATGGCGTTAAACTAACGTTTAATGGCGTTAAACTTACTTTAAATGGCGTTAAACTAACGTTAAATGGCGTTAAACTAACGTTAAATGCCGTTAACTAACGTTAAATGGCGTTAAACTAACGTTAAATAGCGTTAAACTAACGTTAAATGGCCAAACTAACGAATTAAATGGCATTAAACTAACATTATAGCATTTAATTAACGTTAAATGGCGTTAAATTAACGTTAAATGAAGTTAAACTAACGATAAATGGCGTTAACGTTAAATGGCGTTAGCTAAAGTTAAATGGCGTTTAATTAGGTTAAATGACGTTAAACTAACGTTAAATGGCGTTAAACTAACGTTAAATGGCGTTAAACTAACGATACGTGGCGTTTAATTAACGTTAAAATTAAAGTTAAACTAACGTTAAATGAAGTTAAACTAACATTAAATAGCGTTAAATTAACGTTAAATGAAGTTAAACTAACGTTAAATGAAGTTAAACTAACGATAAATGGCGTTTAATTAACGTTAAATTAAGTTAAACTAACGTTAAATGAAGTTAAACTAACGTTAAATAGCGTTAAATTAACGTTAAATGAAGCTAAACTAACGATAAATAGCGTTAAACTTACGTTAAATGGCGTTAAACTAACGTGAAATGACGTTTAATTAAGGTTAAATGACGTTAAACCTTAAGCATTAATGGCGTTAAAAATAGCGTAAATGAATAAACCCAACGTTAATGGCGTTAAACTAACGTTAAATGGCATTAAATTAACGTTAAATGGCGTTTAATTAAAGTAAATAGCATTAAACTAATAACGTTAAATGGCGTTAAACTAACGTTAAATGGCGTTAAACTAACGTTAAATGGCGTTTAATTAACGTTAAATGAAGTTAAACTAACGTTAACTGGCGCTAAACTAACGTTAAATGGCGTTAAAATAACGTTAAATGGCGTTAAACTAACGTTAAATGGCGTTAAACTAATGTTAAATGGCGTTAAACTAACGTTAAATGGCGTTAAACTAACGTAAAATGACGTTAAACTAATGTTAAATGGCGTTAAACTAACGTTAAATGGCGTTTAAGCTAATAACGTTAAATAGTTTAATTAGGTTAACCGTTAACTAACGTTAAATGGCGTTAAACTAACGGTAAATGGCGTTAAACTAACGTTAGAAATTAAACTAACGTTAAATGGCCTTAAACTAACGTTAAATGTCGTTAAACTAACATTAAATGGCGTTAAACTAACGTTAAATGGAGTTAAACTAACGTTAAATGGCGTTAAACTAACGTTAAATGGCGTTAAACTAACATTATATGGCTTTTAATTAACGTTAAATGGCGTTAAATTAACGTTAAATGAAGTTAAACTAACGATAAATGGCGTTAAACTAACGTTAAATGGCGGTAAACTAACGTTTAATGGCGTTAAACTAACGTTAAATGGCGTTAAACTAACGTTAAATGGCGTTAAACTAACGTTAAATGGCGTTAAACTAACGTTAAATGGCGTTAAACTAACGTTAAATGGCGTTAAACTAACGTTAAATGGCGTTAAACTAACGTTAAATGAGTTAAACTAACGTTAAATGAGTTAAACTAACATTATATGGCATTTAATTAACGTTAAATGGCGTTAAATTAACGTTAAATGAAGTTAAACTAACGATAAATGGCGTTAAACTAACGTTAAATGGCGTTAAACTAAAGTTAAATGGCGTTTAATTAAGGTTAAATGACGTTAAACTAACGTTAAATGGCGTTAAACTAACGATAAATGGCGTTTGATTAAAGTTAAATTAAGTTAAACTAACGTTAAATGAAGTTAAACTAACGTTAAATAGCGTTAAATTAACGTTAAATGAAGTTAAACTAACGTTAAATGGCGTTAAACTAACGATAAATGGCGTTTAATTAACGTTAAATTAAGTTAAACTAACGTTAAATGAAGTTAAACTAACGATAAATGGCGTTAAACTTACGTTAAATGGCTTTAAACTAACGTGAAATGACGTTTAATTAAGGTTAAATGACGTTAAACTAACGTTAAATGGCGTTAAAGTAACGTAAAATGGCGTTAAACTAACGTTAATGGCGTTAAACTAACGTTAAATATCGTTAAACTAACGTTAAATGGCGTTAAACTAACGTTAAATGCCGTTAAACTAACGTTAAATGGCGTTTAATTAAGGTTAAATATCGTTAAACTAATGTTAAATGGCGTTAAACTAACGTTAAATGGCGTTTAATTAAGGTTAAATGACGTTAAACTAATGTTAAATGGCGTTAAACTAACGTTAATTGGCGTTAAATTAAGGCTAAATAACGTTAAACTAACGTTAAATGGCGTTAAACTAACGATAAATGGCGTTAAACTAACGTTAAATGGCGTTAAACTAACGTTAAATGACGTTAAATTAAGGTTAAATGACGTTAAACTAATGTTAAATGGCGTTAAACTAACGTTAAATGGCGTTAAACTAATGTTAAATGGCATTAAACTAACGTTAAATGGCGTTTAATTAAGATTAAATAACGTTAAACTAACGTTAAATGGCGTTAAACTAACGGTAAATGGCGTTAAACTAACGTTAAATGACGTTAAACTAACGTTCGCATGGCGTTAAATAACGTTAAATGGCATTTAAACTATCGTGAAATGGCATTAAAACTAACGTTAAATAGCGTTAAACTAACGTTCATGGCGGTAAACTAACGTTAAATGGCGTTAAACTAACATTCGTGGCGTTAAACCCAGGTAAATGGCGTTTAATTAAAAAGGTTAATAACGTTAAACTAACGTTAAATGGCGTTAAACTAACGTTAAATGGCGTTAAACTAACGTTAAATGGCGTTAAACTAACGTTAAATGGCGTTAAACTAACGTTAAATGGCGTTTAATTAAGTTTAAATGACGTTAAACTAACGTTAAATGGCGTTAAACTAACGTTAAATGGCGTTAAACTAACGTTAAATGACGTTTAATTAAGGTTAAATAAAGTTAAACTAACGTTAAATAGTAAACTAACGTTAAATGGCGTTAAACTAACGATAAATGGCGTTTATTAACGTTAAATGAAGTTAAACTAACGTTAAAATGAAGTTAAACTAACGTTAAATAGCGTTAAATTAACGTTAAATGAAGAAGTTAAACTAATTAAAATGAAGTTAAACTAACGTTAAATAGCGTTAAATTAACGTTAAATGAAGTTAAACTAACGTTAAATGGCGTTAAACTAACGTTAAATAGCGTCAAATTAACGTTAAATGACGTTTAACTAACGTTAATTAGCGTTAAACTAACGTAAAATGGCGTTAAACTAACGATAAATGGCGTTAAACTAACGTAAAATGGCGTTAAACTAACGTTAAATGGAGTTTAATTAAGGTTAAATAACGTTAAACTAACGTGAAATGGCATTAAACTAACGGTAAATGGCGTTAAATTAAGGTTAGATGGCGTTAAACTAACGTTAAATGGCGTTAAACTAAAGTTAAATGGCGTTTAATTAAGGTTAAATGGAGTTTAATTAAGGTTAAATAACGTTAAACTAACGTGAAATGGCGTTAAATTAACGTTAAATGAAGTTAAACTAACGATAAATGGCGTTAAACTAACGTTAAATGGCGTTAAACTAAAGTTAAATGGCGTTTAATTAAGGTTAAATGACGTTAAACTAACGTTAAATGGCGTTAAACTAACGATAAATGGCGTTTGATTAAAGTTAAATTAAGTTAAACTAACGTTAAATGAAGTTAAACTAACGTTAAATAGCGTTAAATTAACGTTAAATGAAGTTAAACTAACGTTAAATGGCGTTAAACTAACGATAAATGGCGTTTAATTAACGTTAAATTAAGTTAAACTAACGTTAAATGAAGTTAAACTAACGATAAATGGCGTTAAACTTACGTTAAATGGCTTTAAACTAACGTTAAAACCGTTAAATTAACGTTAAATGACGTTTAACTAACGTTAAATGGCGTTAAGCTAACGTTAAATGGCGTTAAATTGACGTTAAATGGCGTTTAATTAACGTTAAATGACGTTAAACTAACATTAAATGGCATTAAACTAACGGTAAATGGCGTTAACTAACGTTAAATGGCGTTAAACTAACGTTAAATGGCGTTTAATTAAGGTTAAATGACGTTAAACTAATGTTAAATGGCGTTTAATTAAGGTTAAATGACGTTTAACTATTGTTAAATGGCGTTAACCTAACGTTAAATGGCGTTAAACTAACGTTAAATGGCGTTAAACTAACGTTAAATGACGTTAAACTAACGTTAAATGGCGTTAAACTAACGTTAAATGGCGTTAAACTAACGTTAAATGCCGTTAAACTAACAAATGGCGTTTAATTAGAGTTAATATCACGTTAGAAAAGCTAATGGCAAAATGGCGTTAAACTAACGTTAAATGTCGTTTAATTAAGGTTAAATGACGTTAAACTAATGTTAAATGGCGTTAAACTAACGTTAAATGGCGTTAAACTAATGTTAAATGGCGTTACACTAACTTTAAATGGCGTTTAATTAAGGTTAAATAACGTTAAACTAACGTTAAATGGCGTTAAACTAACGGTAAATGGCGTTAAACTAACGGTAAATGGCGTTAAACTAACGTTAAATGGCGTTACACTAACGTTAAATGGCGTTAAACTAACGTTAAATGGCGTTAAACTATCGTGAAATGGCATTAAACTAACGGTAAATGGCGTTAAACTAACGTTAAATGGCAGTAAGCTAACGTTAAATGGCGTTAAACTAGCATTAAATGGCGATTTAGAAACTAACGTTAAATGGCGTTTTAATTGGGTTAAATAACGTTAAACTAACGTTAAATGGCGTTAAACTAGCGTTAAATGCCGTTAAACTAACGTTAAATGGCGTTAAACTAACGTTAAATGGCGTTAAACTAACGTTAAATAGCGTTAAACTAACGTTAAATAGTAAATTAACGTTAAATGAAGCTAAACTAAACGTAAATGGCGTTAAACTTACGTTAAATGGCGGTAAAATAAATTTAATGAAAATTCATTAAGGTTAACGGCGTTAAACTAACGATTAAATGGCGTTAAACTAACGTTAAATGGCGTTAAACTAACACGTTAAATGGCGTTTATTAACGTTAAATGAAGTTAAATAACGTTAAATGAAGTTAAACTAACGTTAAATGAAGTTAAACTAACGTTAAATAGCGTTAAATTAACGTTAAATGAAGTTAAACTAACGTTAAATAAAGTTAAACTAACGTTAAATAGCGTTAAATTAACGTTAAATGAAGTTAAACTAACGTTAAATGGCGTTAAACTAACGTTAAATAGCATTAAATTAACGTTAAATGACGTTTAACTAACGTTAATTGGCGTTAAACTAACGTAAAATGGCATTAATCTAACGATAAATGGCGTTAAACTAACGTAAAATGGCGTTAAACTAACGTTAAATGGAGTTTAATTAAGGTTAAATAACGTTAAACTAACGTGAAATGGCATTAAACTAACGGTAAATGGAGTTAAATTAAGGTTAGATGGCGTTAAACTAAAGTTAAATGGCGTTAAACTAACGTTAAATGGCGTTAAACTAACGTTAAATGGCGTTTAATTAAAGTTAGATGGCGTTAAACTAACGCTAAATGGCGTTTAATTAAGGTTAAATGATGTTAAAGTAATGTTAAATGGCGTTAAACTAACGTTAAATGGCGTTAAACTAACGTTAAATGGTGTTTAATTAAGGTTAAATGACGTTAAACTAACGTTAAATGGCGTTAAAGTAACGTAAAATGGCGTTAAACTAACGTCAAATGGCGTTAAACTAACGTTAAATGGCGTTAAACTAACCTTTAAATGGCGTTAACTAACGTTAAATGGCGTTTAATTAAGGTTAAATATCACAAGCTAATGTTAAATGGCGTTAAGCCCAACATTCGTGGCGTTTTAATTAGGTTAAATGACGTTAAACTAATGTTAAATGGCGTTAAACTAACGTTAAATAGCGTTAAAACTATCGTTAAATGGCATTAAACTAACGTTAATAAAACTAACGTTAAATGGCGGTAGAAGCTAACGTAAAATGGCGTTAAACTAACGTTAAATGAATTAAACTAACGTTAAATGGCATTTTAATTAGGTTAAATAACGTTAAACTAACGTTAAATGGCGTCTAAACTAGCATTAATGACGTTAAACTAACGTTAAATGCCGATAAACTAACGTTAAATGGCGTTAAACTAACGATAATGGCGTTAAACTAACGTTAAATGGCGTTAAACTAACGTTAAATGGCGTTAAACTATCGTTAAATGGCGTTAAACTAACGTTAAATGGCGTTAAACTAATGTTAAATGCCGTTAAACTAACGTTAAATGGCGTTTAATTAAGGTTAAATATCGTTAACTAATGTTAAATGGCGTTAAACTAACGTTAAATGGCGTTTAATTAAGGTTAAATGACGTTAAACTAATGTTAAATGGCGTTAAACTAACGTTAAATGGCGTTAAATGGCGTTAAACTAACGTTAAATGGCGTTTAATTAAGGTTAAATAACGTTAAACTAACGTTAAATGGCGTTAAACTAACGGTAAATGGCGTTAAACTAACGTTAAATGACGTTAAACTAACGTTAAATGAGGTTAAACTAACGTTAAATGAGGTTAAACTAACGTTAAATGACGTTTAATTAAGGTTAAATGACGTTAAACTAACGTTAAATGGCGTTAAAGTAACGTAAAATGGCGTTAAACTAACGTAAAATGGCGTTAAACTAACGTTAAATGCCGTTAAACTAACGTTAAATGGCGTTAAACCAACGTTAAATGCCGTTAAACTAACGTTAAATGTCGTTTAATTAAGGTTAAATATCGTTAAACTAATGTTAAATGGCGTTAAACTAACGTTAAATGGCGTTTAATTAAGGTTAAATGACGTTAAACTAATGTTAAATGGCGTTAAACTAACGTTAAATGGCGTTAAACTAATGTTAAATGGCGTTAAACTAACGTTAAATGGCGTTAAATTAAGGTTAAATAACGTTAAACTAAAGTTAAATGGCGTTAAACTAACGGTAAATGGAGTTAAACTAACGTTAAATGACGTTAAACTAACGTTAAATGGCGTTAAACTAACGTTAAATGGCGTTAAACTATCGTTAAATGGCGTTAAACTATCGTTATATGGCATTAAACTAACGTTAAATGGCGTTAAACTAACGTTAAATGGCGGTAAACTAACGTTAAATGGCGGTAAACTAACGTTAAATGGCGTTAAACTAACGTTAAATGGCGTTAAACTAACGTTAAATGGCGTTTAATTAAGGTTAAATAACGTTAAACTAACGTTAAATGGCGTTAAACTAACATTTAAATGCAATTAAACTAACGTTAAATGCCGTTAAACTAACGTTAAATGGCGTTTAATTAAGGTTAAATGACGTTAAACTAACGTTAAATGGCGTTAAACTAACGTTAAATGGCGTTAAACTAACGTTAAATGACGTTTAATTAACGTTAAATGGCGCTAAACTAACGTTAAATGGCATTTAATTAAGGTTAAATGACGTTAAATGGCGTTAAACTAACGTTAAATGGCGTTAAACTAACGTTAAATGACGTTAAACTAACATTAAATGACGTTTAACTAACGTTAAATGGCGTTAAACTAACGTTAAATGGCGTTTAATTAAGGTTAAATGACGTTAAACTAACGTTAAATGACGTTAAACTAACGTTAAATGGCGTTAAACTAACGTAAAATGGCGTTAAATAATAACGTTAAATGACGTTTAATTAAGGTTAAATGACGTTAAACTAACGTTAAATGGCGTTAAAAGTAGCATTAAATGGCGGATAATAATTAAATGCCGTTAAACTAACGATTAAAGTAATGAAGCTAACGTTAAATGCCGTTAAATAACGTTAAATGCCGTTAAACTAAATTAGAAATGCGCATGCGAAACTAACGTTAAATGCCCATTAAACTAACGTTAAATGGCGTTTAGTGGAGTTAAATATCGTTAAACTAATGTTAAATGGCGTTAAACTAACGTTAAATGGCGTTAAATTAAGGTTAAATGACGTTAAACTAATATCAATGGCGTTAAACTAACGTTAATTGGCGTTAAATTAATGTTTAATGGCGTTAAACTAACGTTAAATGGCGTTTAATTAAGGCTAAATAACGTTAAACTAACGTTAAATGGCGTTAAACTAACGTTAAATGGCGTTAAACTAACGTTAAATGGCGTTAAACTAACGTTAAATGCCGTTAAACTAACGTTAAATGGCGTTTAATTAAGGTTAAATATCGTTAAACTAATGTTAAATGGCGTTAAACTAACGTTAAATGGCGTTTAATTAAGGTTAAATGACGTTAAACTAATGTTAAATGGCGTTAAACTAACGTTAAATGGAGTTAAACTAATGTTAAATGGCGTTAAACTAACGTTAAATGGCGTTTAATTGAGGTTAAATAACGTTAAACTAACGTTAAATGGCGTTAAACTAACGTTAAATGGCGTTAAACTAACGTTAAATGACGTTAAACTAACGTTAAATGGCGTTAAACTAACGTTAAATGGCGTTAAACTAACGTTAAATGGCGTTAAACTAACGTTAAATGGCGTTAAACTAACGTTAAATGGCATTAAACTAACGTTAAATGGCGATAAACTAACGTTAAATGGCGTTAAACTAACGGTAAATGGCGTTAAACTAACGTTAAATGGCGTTTAATTAATGTTAAATAACGTTAAACTAATGTTAAATGGCGTTAAACTAACGTTAAATGCCGTTAAACTAACGTTAAATGGCATTAAACTAACGTTAAATGGCGTTAAACTAACGTTAAATGGCGTTAAACTAACGTTAAATGGCGTTAAACTAACGTTAAATGGCGTTAAACTAACGTTAAATGGCGTTAAATTAACGTTAAATGGCGTTAAACTAACGTTAAATGGCTTTAAATTAACGTTAAATGAAGTTAAACTAACAATAAATGGCGTTAAACTAACGTTAAATGGCGTTAAACTAAAGTTAAATGGCGTTTAATTAAGGTTAAATGACGTTAAACTAACGTTATATGGCGTTAAACTAACGTTAAATGGCGTTAAACTAACGATAAATGGCGTTTAATTAACGTTAAATTAAGTTAAACTAACCTTAAATGAAGTTAAACGAACGTTAAATAGCGTTAAATTAAATTTAAATGAAGCTAAAATAACGATAAATGGCGTTAAACTTACGTTAAATGGCGTTAAACTAAAGTTAAATGGCGTTTAATTAAGGTTAAATGACGTTAAACTAACGTTAAAAGGCGTTAAACTAAAGTTAAATGGCGTTAAACTAACGATAAATGGCGTTTAATTAACGTTAAATGAAGTTAAACTAACGTTAAATGAAGTTAAACTAACGTTAAATAGCGTTAAATTAACGTTAAATGAAGTTAAACTAACGTTAAATGAAGTTAAACTAACGTTATATAGCGTTAAATTAACGTTAAATGAAAGTAAACTAACGTTAAATGGCGTTAAACTAACGGTAAATGGCGTTAAATTAAGGTTAGATGGCGTTAAACTAACGTTAAATGGCGTTAAACTAACGTTAAATGGCGTTAAACTAACGTTAAATAATTAAAACTAACGTTAAATGGTGCAACTATCTTTAAATAGCGTTAAACTAACGTTAATGGCGTTTAATTGGGTTAAATATCGTTAAACTAATGTTAAATGGCGTTAAACTAATGTTAAGCGTTAAACTAACGTTAAATGGCGTTTAATTAAAGTTAAATGACGTTAAACTAATGTTAAATGGCGTTAAACTAACGTTAAATGCCGTTAAACTAACGTTAAATGGCGTTTAATTAAGGTTAAATATCGTTAAACTAATGTTAAATGGCGTTAAACTAACGTTAAATGGCGTTTAATTAAGGTTAAATGACGTTAAACTAATGTTAAATGGCGTTAAACTAACGTTAAATGACGTTTAATTAAGGTTAAATAACGTTAAACGGCGTTAAAATAACGGTAATTGGCGTTAAACTAACGTTAAATGACGTTAAACTAACGTTAAATGGCGTTAAACTAACGTTAAATGGCGTTAAACTAACGTTAAATGGCGTTAAACTATCGTTAAATGGCATTAAATTAACGTTAAATGGCGTTAAACTAAAGTTAATGGCGGTAAACTAACGTTAAATGGCGTTAAACTAACGTTAAATGGCGTTAAACTAACGATAAATGGCGTTTAATTAACGTTAAATTAAGTTAAACTAATGTTAAATGGCGTTAAACTAACGTTAAATGGCGTTTAATTAAGGTTAAATGACATTAAACTAATGTTAAATGGCGTTAAACTAACGTTAAATGGCGTTAAA
>NW_024733344.1:0-26164 GCF_018991925.1 Homarus americanus
AGTGAGTGAGTGTTAGTGAGTGAGTGAGTGTTTGTGAGTGGTGAGTAAGGTGTGTTTTGAGGTGTGTTAGTGGTGAGTGATTGTGAGTGAGTGTGTGTTGTGAGTGAGTAAGTGTGTGTGTTGGTGAGTGAGGTGTGTTAGTGAGTGAGTGTGTGGTGGGTAGGTGAGTCATGGAACAAATTTTTCAATCCTGTTGAAAAAACCTACAAATCAATGGGCGTGTGTGAGCGTGGGCAGCGTGCGTGGGCGTGAGACGGCGTGTGTGGGCGCGAACGACGTGTGTGGGCGTGGTCGGCTGTGTGGGGAGTGGACGTGTGTGGGCGTGAACTGTGTTTGGCAGAAGTAAAGAACAGGCGCAGCAGTTAGCCAGCGGACTGCCTCATTACCTCAGTTAATGAATTCCCGAAATAAGCGGAACCCTGGACAGAATTTATCTTGTATGTGTGTGTGTGTGTGTGTGTGTGTGTGTGTACTAAGAGCTCCACCACATACGTCACATACTTCGTCAACCATACACTTCATCTCCCGTCATCAACTCCAAGTGTTTCAATTAAATACAACATCAACCGCAAGTCTCCCCTCCCCCACCCCTTCCCCTCCCCACACACGAGTGAAGATAATCCTAGTCATTTTGTCTCTTTCCATCTTAGTTCCTTTAGATAGTTAAGAAATCACTCCCTCCTGCCCCCCTCCCTCCCCTCACCCCCTCCTGTCCCCCTCCTCCCCTCACCCCCCTAAGTCTTAGTGTTACCTCCAAAACGATTAAGATGCAAGTGATTTATCCTACAAGACGGCTCCCTGCAACTCGAAGGCTCGTTCATGCAAAAACTCAGGGTGCAATTAGACTGCAGCCGTGGCTGTCCGTGAAGGGGCAGGAGTAGAGGGAGAGGTGTGGAGAGGAAAGGGGTGAAGAGAGGGGGATGGGAAGAAGGGGGGATGGGTATGGGGGTAGGGAGGGAGGAGGTCAGGAGAGTCAGGTCGTTGGGTCCGCCACTGCAGGTCTCAGGACGGCTGTTACCTCCTGCCTCCCTCTCTCCTTCCTTCCTTCCTTCCTTTCAGTTTCCATCCTCCATGTTCCTCCTTCCTTCCTGTCTCCCTCTTCCTTTCATACCTCACCCATACTTCCTTCCTGTCTTCCTCCTTCCTGCGATCCTTCATTCCTCCGTTTCTCTTTCCTTCCTTCTTCCTCCCCTCTCTCCTTCCTTCATGTCCCCTCAACTTCTCTCTCGCTCATATTCCCTCTCTCCTTTCCCACCTATTGTAACCCTTTCCCTCCCTCCTCCTCTCGCTCCTCCCATTGGCTCTCCATCCCAGGTGTCAACAGCTAATTGTATACTGAATACTGGACGGTGTGGGACTGACAGGTGAGTGAGTGTAATAGGATGAACGGGCAGAGTGCTTTTACTGTTAGTTAAGTGAGTGAGTGAGTGTACGGTCTGTTCCTCTACTCATGTGGGAGTAAATGAGGTGAAACAGTATTGATTCTGTTAAGTGTGTGTGTGTGTGTGTGTGTGTGTGTGTGTGTGTGTGTGTGTGTGTGTGTGTGTGTGTGTGTGTGTGTGTGTGTGTGTGTTGCTGAAATAATTTCTAAATACGTAAAAATATGTTCTGTTATAAGTGCGTGAATGAATGAAGAATGAGTTTGTACCTTCTGTGAATGAGTGAACGAGTGTATTTGTGTTGTCAAATGAATGAATGAATGAATGAATAGGGTATGAATGAGAGGATTGTGTTTACTATCTGAGTCAAGTGCCTGATACTGAGGAGAGAACAAAAGAATTTGTGTGGTGACGAGAAGTTATATTATATCAATGGTGATAATTGTTACATGACATATAAATAAATAATAGCATTGTTCCTGTTTTAACTTAGTCACAGCAAGACGACAATGACGATGACGATGACGACGACGATGACGAATACATATATAACGACTATGAAGACAAGACGACGATGACCCATGTTGATAAAGACACCGACAGTCAGGGTGAAATTAACGACGGCGGTGTTATGGTGACAGTTCAATATATACTCGTGAAGATTATGGAACTGGTGGAGCAGAGACTGGACAACACCCACCGAACACGTTAAGACCCAAGGAAGGACGAGCGACCACATCTACACTAATAGTGAGATTGATCATCACTACCACCACCGTCACCATCACCTCACCACCAACATCACCATCAGTAGCAGCACACCTTTCCCCACCCAACGGGATAAATAAGAACCTCCAGCCATCAGGGGTGGAGGAGGGAGAAATGAACCTCATGCCTCCAGTTTGCTCGTCTTTGTGAGCCAGCAGCACCGTGCCGACCTCCTGGTGGTGTCGCTGCTTTACTGGCACCCTCTCATCACTGTCTTGCTCCGCCGCGAGACACTGGAGCCAGCCACCCGACCTACCTACAGTACATACCTCACTTAACATTAACTATACGACGGTGAATGTATCAAACATATCGTGACTGCGACGCGGCGTACGAGACAGGAGGAGGAGCAGGAGGAGCAGAAGGGGCGTGCTAGGTCACACTCGTACAATGGAAAGGGGCTCGTCCCGCAAGGCTCATATTTCTCCCAATCATAAAGGAGGTTGTGGGTGCTGGAGGTCAGCCCACAACTCACATTGTCTCAACCTCCGCACTGCGTCTCCCTCAACCATCTTGTGTCATTACGGCACTATGTCTGTCCTCTGTGTGTGTGTGTGTGTGTGTGTGTGTGTGTGTGTGTGTGTGTGTGTGTGTGTGTGTGTGTGTGTGTGTGTGTGTGTGTGCGTGTAAGCTAAAACATAGAGTGATGGAAGGCGTATAATACAAGCCACAGTTTACCTTTCATGAGCTAAAAATTGTATAAAATAACTATAGATACAATACATACAGACACCCTTCATGAGCTAATTCCCCGACAAAAATAACTCATCTTCTTTATTAGCTAATTACAAGGTCCCTTGACCAAGACTATCACACACCTCCCATCAGCTGCTACACTGAGAGCTTCTATAACGAGTCTATGATTAAGCTGGTCATCAGTGTCCATAACTCGTCATATATAAAGCTTTTCAGAGCAGAACAAGGAAAAGCCTTTAGTTGGGCCAATCAACGAGCGTCGTTAGCTGGCCAATCAACAAGCACCTTTACTGGGCAATCAGCCAATCGGAAGAGCACAATCAGTCAGTCAACATGTGTACTAGGCAGGCCAATGCAGTGGACCTTACCTCCCCCCTCACGCACATGTTCAAAATAGAATGGAATACAGTCAACACAAGTCAGTATCAGTGAACTTTATAAACGAGGGTCAACACAGCTCAATATAAAAGAACTTTTATGATCTTTCTGGGGTGCTGGTGGTAGAGTGATACCGCTCTTGCCTTCGCAAGCGAGATGTCACGGTTCGATTCCCGGCCGGTGGAAGTTGTTTGGACATACTTCTAGCCATTAGTCAATGTTCACCTAGCAGTAAAGTAGGTACCTGATGTAAATCGAAAGTTGCGAATTCGCATTCAGGGACAAATTGTTGGAGCTTCCAATAACTTGATGACATAACCATTGACTCTTCGGGCTTCTATGCACTTGACTCTTCAGGCTTCTATGCACTTGACTCTTCAGGTCTACGCCCTTAACTCATGAGACATAAAGGCAAGCATGAACATAGCATGCTTCCCTGTTGGGCACTGTAAACGCTTCTGCGCTTCACCTTACACAAGGATGTAGGGGAGTGCCCAATAAATAATAATAAAAAACTTATGAACTTTATCAACAGACGTCAATACAGGTCAATATCAGTGAACTTGATAAACAGAGGTCAAAACAGGTCAATATCCGTGAATTTCATGAAGAGGTCAACACAGGTCAATATCAGTGAATTTTATCAACAGGGTCAACACAGGTCAACATAAGAAAACTTTGTAACATTATTAACGACGTCAACACATTTTTAGTAAAACACTACTGCACCGTCGTTAATCTTATACAAGCTGAGGACTCGCTTGTAAACAGTGGAGTTAAGAGATGTCATCCCATCTTAGTTAGACAGGCGAGTTAATGTGTATGATCTTCAAGTCGACACAGCAATAAAAATATTAGATCATCTGAAGAATCTCCCCACAGCTTATTGTACCTAAAGATTAACTAAACTAACCTATCCTAACCACTCTAAACCTAACCTAACCTAACCTAACCTAACCTAACCTAACCTAACCTAACCCTAACCTAACCTAACCTCAACCTAACCTAACCTAACTAACCTAACCTCTTCATCCCACCAAATACGTGCATGTAAGACGTGAAGGATCTTATGCATTTATTTCCCGGAACACACAAGCAGAAGATATCAAGGCTTAATATATAAATGACCAAGATTCCTCCAGCCAGGGCCCGCGTGAGAGATGTCAGGGCCCCAGCGTGAGATGTCAGACCCCAGCGTGAGAGATGTCAGGGCCCCAGCGTGAGATATGCAGGGCCCCAGCGTGAGAAGTCAGAGGCCTAGTGAGAGAGAGATGTCAGGGGCCCCGGGAGCGAGGACACAGTAATCCAGGAAAATACCTCCCGCGCACAGCCTATACAAGGTGATGAGCTTCTACACCACCTAGATCCTTGACTCTCTCCTCCCTTACACCAACACCGCCCAGGCCAGACCACCACCAGCCCAGACCACCACCACCGAGCCAGACCACCACCACCACCGCCCAGACCACCACCGCCCAGCCACCACCACCGCAGACCACCAACACCGCCCAGGCCAGACCACCAACACCGCCCAGGCCAGACCACCACCACCGCCCAGGCCAGACCACCACCGACGAGCCAGACCACCACCACCGCCCAGGCCAGACCACCACCACCGGGCAGACCAACACCACCGCCGGCCAGACCACCACCACCGCCCGGGCCAGACCACCACCACCACCAGGCCAGACCACCACCGAACAGGCCAGACCACCACCACCGCCCAGGCCAGACCACCACCGAAAGGCCAGACCACCTACTCGCTCTAAGATCTATGTGATAGTGTCCTACTCGCTCTAGGATCTATGTGATAGTGTCCTACTCGCTCTAGGATCTTTTGATAGTGCCCTACTCGCTCTAGGATCTTGTGATAGTGCCCTACTCGCTCTAGGATCTATGTGATAGTGTCCTACTCGCTCTAGGATCTATGTGATAGTGCCTACTCGCTCTAGGATCTAGTATTAGTGCCCTACTCGCTCTAGGATCTATATGTTAGTGCCCTACTCGCTCTAGGATCTATGTGATAGTGCCCTACTTGCTCTAGGATCTATGTGATAATTGTCCTACTCGCTCTAGGATCTATGTTAGTGCCCTACTCACTCTCCCAGGATCTATGTGATAGTGCCCTACTCGTCTAGGATCTATGTGATAGTGTCCTCCACTCTCTAGGATCTATGTGATAGTCCCTACTCGCTCTAGGATCTATGTGATAGTGCCCTACTCGCTCTAGGATCTATGTGATAGTGCCCTACTCGCTCTAGGATCTGTGATAGTGCCCTACTCGCTCTAGGATCTGTGATAGTGTCCTACTCGCTCTAGGATCTATGTGATAGTGCCCTACTCGCTCTAGGATCTTTGTGATAGTGTCCTACTCGCTCTAGGATCTTTGTGATAGTGCCCTACTCGCTCTAGGATCTATATGATAGTGCCCTCTCGCTCTAGGATCTGTGATAGTTTCTCGCTCTAGGATCTATGTGATAGTGTCCTACTCGCTCTAGGATCATGTGATAGTGCCTACTCGCTCTAGGATCTATGTGATAGTGCCCTACTCGCTCTAGGATCTATGTGATAGTGCCCTACTCGCTCTAGGATCTATGTGATGTGCCCTACTCGCTCTAGGATCTATGTGATGATTCCTCTCGCTCTAGGATCTATGTGATAGTGTCCTATCTGCTCTAGAATCTATGTGATAGTGCCTACCGCTCTAGGATCTATGTGATAGTGCCCTACTCGCTCTAGGATCTGTGTGATAGTGCCCTACTCGCTCTAGGATCATGTGATAGTGCCTTCTCGCTCTAGGATCTATGTGATAGTGCTACTCGCTCTAGGATCTATGTGATGGTGAGTGGTGCCCTACTCGCTCTAGGATCTATGTGATAGTGTCTACTCGCTCTAAGATCTATGTGATAGTGTCCTCTCGCTCTAGGATCTATATGATAGTGTCCTACTCGTCTAGGATCTATGTGATAGTGCCTACTCGCTCTAGGATCTAAGTGATAGTGCCCTCTCGCTCTAGGATCTATGTGATAGTGCCCTACTCGCTCTAGGATCTGTGTGATAGTGCTCTCGCTCTAGGATCTATGTGATAATTGTGATAGTGCCCTCTCGCTCTAGGATCTATGATAATGTCCTCTCGCTCTAGGATCTATGTGATAGTGTCCTACTCGCTCTAAGATCTATGTGATAGTGGCCTACTCGCTCTAGGATCTATGTGATAGTGCCCTCAACTCCTAAGATCTATGTGAAAGTGGCCTACTCGCTCTAGGATCTATGTGATAGTGCCCTACTCGCTCTGAATCTATGTAGATAGTGTCCTACTCGCTCTAAGATCTATGTGATAGTGGCCTACTCGCTCTAGGATCTATGTGATAGTGCCCTACTCGCTCTTAGATCTATGATGTGTCCTACTCGCTCTAGGATCTATGTGATAGTGCCCTACTCGCTCTAGGATCTATATGATGTGTCCTACTCGCTCTAGGATCTATGTGATAGTGTCCTATCTCTAAATCTATGTGATAGTGTCCTCGCTCTAAGATCTATGTGATAGTGGCCTACTCGCTCTAGGATCTATGTGATGAGTGCTACTCGCTCAGGATCTATGTGATAGTGCCCTACTCGCTCTAGGATCTATATGATAATGTCTACTCGCTCTGGGATCTATGTGATAGTGTCCTACTCGCTCTAAGATCTATGTGATAGTGGCCTACTCGCTCTAGGATCTATGTGATAGTGCCCTACTCGCTCTAAGATCTGTGAAATTGGCCTGTCAGATCTTGTGATGTGCTTTCCTAAGATCTATGTGATAGTGTCCTACTCGCTCTAAGATCTGTGATAGTGGCCTACTCGCTCTGGGATCCTGTGATAGTGCCCTACTCGCTCTAAGATCTATGTGATAGTGTCCTACTCGCTCTAGGATCTATGTGATAGTGCCCTACTCGCTCTAGGATCTATATGATAATGTCCTACACGCTCTAGGATCTATGTGATAGTGTCCTACTCTCTCTAAGATCAATGTGATAGTGTCTACCGCTCTAAGATCTATGTGATAGTGGCCTACTCGCTCTAGGATCTGTGATAGTGCCCTTCTCTAGGATCTATGAATGTCTCCTACTCGCTCTAGGATCTATGTGATAGTGTCCTACCGCTCTAAGATCTATGTGATAGTGGCCTACTCGCTCTAGGATCTATGTGATAGTGCCCTACTCGCTCTAGGATCTATGTGATAGTGCCCTACTCGCTCTAGGATCTATATGATAATGTCCTACTCGCTCTAGGATCTATGTGATAGTGTCCTACTCGCTCTAAGATCTGTGATAGTGCCCTACTCGCTCTGGGATCTATGTGATAGTGCCCTACTCGCTCTAGGATCTATGTGATAGTGCCCTACTCGCTCTAAGATCTATGTGATAGTGCCCTACTCGCTCTAGGATCTATGTGATATGTTTACTGCTCTAGGATCTATGTGATAGTGTCCTACTCGCTCTAGGATCTATGTGATAGTGCCCTCTCGCTCTAGGATCTATGTGATAGTGCTACTCGCTCTAAGATCTATGTGATAGTGCCCCTTGCTCTAGGATCTATGTGATAGTGTCCTACTCGCTCTAAGATCTATGTGATAGTGCCCTACTCGCTCTAGGATCTATGTGATAGTGCCCTACTCGTCTAGGATCTGATGAATGTGCCCTACTCGCTCTAAGATCTATGTGATAGTGCCCTACTGCTCTAGGATCTATGTGATAGTGTCCTACTCGCTCTAGGATTTATGTAATGGTGTCCTACTCTAAGATCTGTGATAGTTCCCTACTCGCTCTAGGATCTATGTGATAGTGTCTCGCTCTAGGATCTATGATAGTGTCCTACTCGCTCTAAGATCTGTGATGCCCTACTCTAGGATCTATGTGATGTTCTACTCGCTCTAGGATCTCTGTGATAGTGTCTCTCGCTCTAAGATCTATGTGATAGTGCCCTCTCGCTCTAGGATCTATGTGATAGTGTCCTACTCGCTCTAAGATCTATGAGATAGTGCCTACTCGCTCTAGGATCTATGTGATAGTGTCCTACTCGCTCTAAGATCTATGTGATAGTGCCTCCTCGCTCTAGGATCTATGTGATAGTGTCCTACTCGCTCTAAATCTATGAGATAGTGCCCTCTCCTCTAGGATCTATGTGATAGTGTCCTACTCGCTCTAAGATCTATGTGATAGTGCCTCTCGCTCTAGGATCTATGTGATAGTGTCCTACGCTCTGATCTTGTATAGTGTCTACTCGCTCTAAGATCTATGTGATAGTGCCCTACTGCTCTAGGATCTATGTGATATGTCCTACTGCCTAAGATTATGGATAGGCTGCCAGGATCATGTGACAGTGTCCTACCTGCTCTAAGATCTATGTGATAGTGCCCACTGCCTCTAGTCGTGATTGTGATATGTCCACTGCCAGTCTTGAGATAGTGCCCTACTCGCTCTAGGATCTATGTGATAGTGTCCTACTCGCTCTAAGATCTATGTGATAGTGCCCTACTCGCTCTAGGATCTATATGATGTTTGTGATAGTGCCCTACTTGCTCTAGGATCTATGTGATAGGGTTCACCTGCTCTAGGATCTGTGATAGTGTCCTACTGCCTAAGATCTATGTGATAGTGCCTCACCACCCCAGGATCTATGTGATAGTGTCCTACCTGCTCTAGATCTATGTGATAGTGTCCTACTCGCTCTAAGATCTAGTGATAGTGCCCTACGCTAGGATCTATGTTATATGAGATAGTGCCCCACTGCTCTAGGATCTATGTGATAGTGCCCTACTCTGCTCTAGGATCTATGTGATAGTGCCTTACTGCTCTAGGATCTATGTGATAGTGCCCCTACTCGCTCTAGGATCTATGTGAAGTGCCACTCGTCTGTGATAGTGTCCTACTTGCCTCTAAGATCTATGAGATAGTGCCCTACTGCTCTAGGATCTATGTGATAGTGCCCACTGCTCTAGGATCTATGTGATAGTGTCCTACTGCTCTAAGATCTATGAGATAGTGCCCTACTCGCTCTGATCTATGTGATAGTGCCTATCGTTCTAAGATCTATGATAGTGCCTTACTGCTCTAGGATCTATGTGATAGTGCCCTATTCTGTTCTAAGATCTATGTGATAGTGTCCTACTTGCTCTAAGATCTATGAGATAGTGCCCTACTCGCTCTAGGATCTATGTGATAGTGCCCTATTCGTTCTAAGATCTATGAGATAGTGCCTACTGCTCTAGGATCTATGTGATAGTGCCCTATTCGCTCTAAGATCTATGTGATAGTGCCCTACTCGCTCTAGGATCTTAATGTAACAGTGTCTTACTCTGAATGACAGACAATGAATGTAAGTCAGCTTCTCAAATTGGACGTCGATAAAGCTGGAACTCCCGGTTTAAGACGTGCCGTTTTACTCATGCTTCCGTTACTGCTCTCGTAGACTGTCTGGAGGGGGGAGGGGGAGGTGAAGGGAAGGAGGGGGGACGGATGGGAGGGAGGGGTAATTAAGGACAGGACTTCCGAATACGACCAGAGACATCCACTTGTATCGTTCATTGTTATGGATCTTTATATCTATCCTTCTTTAATACATTACTTGTGTACATAAACATCGTAAATACATCTGTGTGTTGTTTAATGACATAACAAATAAATTCGAAGGTAGAGTGGAAGAAGGGGAAGGGGTGAGGAATGTGGTGGAGGAGGTGGGGAGGATGGGGAAGTGGGGGTGGGAAGGAGAGGAGGGGGGGTGGGTTGTCGAAGGTCACTGGTCACCTGAGGAACTGAACCACTCAGACTGACCTCATAATTACTGGGTTAAGAGAGCCGTGAGGAGGCGTGAGGAATGGGGGGAGATGTGAGGAGTGGAGGAGGCAGTACCTATCTGCTCAATCACAATTACCTGAAAATAATCAATAATCTGGCAACAACATAACTAGGGACACTGTAAACAAACATACACCGCCCTCAGGAGCTAACTGGACACAGCCAATCACCATCACTATCGCAAAGGAGCCAATTACAATTATTTGTGTTGAGCTAATACGAATCGCTGATGTTCATGCGTCATTAAATATCTTTGTTGACGTCGAGCCAATTATAAACAATATTGTAAATAAACCCACCAAACACTGTCGATAAGCCAATCACAAATACTGTATTGTAATACAAATGAGCCAATCACAGTCACTTTACTATTACAGACGAGCCAATCACAGTCACTTTACTATTACAGACGAGTCAATCACAGTCACTTTACTATTACAGACGAGTCAATCACAGTCAATCACAGTCACTTTACTATTACAACCGAGCCAATCACAGACTCTGTAGTAGATGAGGCAAAAACGGATCTTTCACTTATCTATAGTACCCAAATTTCCTCAGACACAACTACAGTACAATACAATCTAAATAATGTACAGTCGCCTCCACTTACACCTGGTACACTGGCTGGTGCATTTTTAGAGACGTGGCAATGTTATGTCTGTTTACTTATTAAACTCCCGGAATGGCCTTAAGGAACCTCGCAATAGTAGCCAGAGTAAGGTGAGAAATAAACATTCCACAGCATTGCCACATCTCACAAAACGCACCAGCCATTGTACCAGGGTAGATGCAGGCGATTGCACTTCCCCCTCATACACACCCCTGTTGGTTTCCAAATAAGCAACCATTACAATGAATATGGTGTAGCGCCTACCACACAGACAATGATTTTCACCTCCTCAGCCCCACCCAGCCCCCTCCAGTTCCCACCCAGCCCCTCCATCCCGAACCGGAAAAACCTTCACTACATTTGTTATTACTGGCGTATTAATGCCGCTTACATTTCCTTATTTAATTTTTTTCTCACCATAAAGGGAATGTGTTTAATGCCTGGAGAGATATTCTGTATTTAACTCTTTCAAACACCTGAACAAAAAGTAATTAGGGAGGTAGTCTATTAGGGGACGTAGTCTATTAGGGAGGTAGTCTATAGGGGAGGTAGTCTATTAGGAGGGTAATCTATTAGTGGGGAGGTAGTCTATTAGAGGGTAGTCTATTAGGAGGGAGTCTATTAGGGAGGTAGTCTATTAGGGAGGGGTAGTCATTAGGGAGGGTAGTCTATTAGGAGGTAGTCTATTAGGAGGTAGTCTATTAGGGAGGGGTAGTCTATTAGGAGGGTAGTCATTAGGGAGGTAGTCTATTAGGGAGGTAGTCTATTAGGGAGGGGTAGTCTTGGGAGTAGTCTATTAGGGGAGGTAGTCTATTAGGGAGGGTAGTCTATAGGGAGGTAGTCTATTAGGGGAGGTAGTCTATTAGGGAAGTAGTCTATTAGGGGAGGTAGTCTATTAGGGAGGTAGTCTATTAGGGAGTGGAGGTAGTCTTTGGGGAGGGTAGTCTATTAGGGAGGTAGTCTATTAGGGGAGGTAGTCTGTGGGAGGTAGTCTATTAGGGAGTGGTCTATTGGGAGGTAGTCTATTAGGGGAGGTAGTCTATTAGGGGAGGTAGTCTATTAGGGGAGGTAGTCTATTAGTGGAGAGTAGTCTATTAGAGGTAGTCTATTAGGTAGTCTGGGGAGGGGTAGTCTATTGGGGAGGTAGTCTTGGGGTAGTCTATTAGGGAAGTAGTCTTGGGAGGTAGTCTATTAGGAGGTAGTCTATTAGGGAGGTAGTCTATTAGGGAGGTAGTCTATTGGGAGTAGTCTATTAGGAAGTAGTCTATTGGGGGGTAGTCTATTGGGAGGTAGTCTATTAGGGAGGTAGTCTATTAGGGAGTAGTCTATTGAGTGTCTATTGGGGAGTAGTCTATTGGGAGTAGTCTATTAGGGAGGTAGTCTATTAGGAGGTAGTCTATGGGAGGTAGTCTATTAAATCATAATAGGACTACAATTTTATGCAGACAACGTCGACCTATGACATCGTAACAAAAATAATAGTCATACATCTAAAACATATTTATTTTCCTCACAGGTAAAACAATTTGCTTCGTAAAAAAAATCCGTTAGCCAAATTATATAAAAAAATGTTACTTTTAAATACTAACTTTCTTCTAAAACAATAAAACCGAATAAAAGTTTAACCATTAAAATTTGGTCCAGAATATCGTGACGATTATTCAAAGACCCAGAGCCATGGTGAGTAATACTTCTTCTAAAACCTTCACCACAATGTTGTATTTCATCTGTAAAGTTGTAAACACATTAAAATTACACCTATAGAAGGATTATTCCATTATAAAAGGAATAAAGTGCTTTACTCAGTCCCAAGTTCATGGTAGGTAGTGAGAGATGAAAGTTATGCTGATTCAGGACTAAACACTTACAACAATAATAACAATAACAAAACGACAACAACGATAATATCAACAATAAACACAAAACAATTACAACAAAGAAAATAATAGCATGAACAAAGACAACAGCAACATCGTGATAAATGAGAGATAGAACAACTGAAATAACAGACACGTTTACTTTATAATTGTAACATACAGTTGAGGACAAAACTACCTCAGTTACGTAAAGCGACATCTGGCAACATCCTCAGGCTTAAACCACGAAAAAAGCGAATAAAAATTTCAACTTCTACTTATTAACGATTTTTTTCTCTATTTCAGAGTAGATTTTAAGTTTATTTTAATATTATCTTTAGAAATCAGTTGCTGTGTAGACTAGGTATATAAATTCCGGATGCCAAATGTGGAGGAATTGTTGTCAGTTATACATTAATTCTCAGTATTAAACTACGACCTAGAATTATTTTGACGTCTCTGTTCTTGGACTTGAATTTGTATTTTTGTTTCTGAATTTTGATATGAAATAAGCACGGTGTCGCAGTGTTGCTAATGTCGGGAGTTACTGAGAGACGTGGTCGGGCGTTGTCGATGCTGCAGGAGGCTGAGTGGCGTGCTTCTGTTGATGGTCCGGGATTACCTCGGATTACTGCCCCGGATTACCTCAGCATTACTGCCCAGAATTACCTCGGATTAGTGCCCAGGATTACTGCCTCAGGATTGCTCCACTGGGATTACCTCAGGATTACTGCCACAGGATTACCTCGGGATTACCTCGAGGATTACTGGGATTTCTTCGGAATTATTTCGCTGGGGATTTCGTTATGGATTACTTCCTGAATTATTGTGAAGGGTTACTAACCGTGGATTACGTTAGGTTCTCTAGCATGGGATTACTGTGCTGAGAGTGCCGGCTGGCGGATTACTTCCGGAAATACGTCATGCTTACTGGCGGAAGACTGAGCCGGTATTACGTTGGGGTTTACTTGTCCAGGTTTCGCAGGGATTAAAGACCAAAGGATTAGTGGCCGGGGATTACAGCACCGGTGATTGTGTCAAGATTACTGGTCTATGGAATATGAAGGATTACTACAGGATTATTACTTGAGATTACCTCGGATTACTGCTTCAGGGATTTAGTTGGGATTACTACCCGAGCATTAACCACAAAACACAACCTTGGATTGCTATATGGATTACTGACCCGGGATTACACGGAGAACGCTACCTCAGGATCACTGCCTAGGATTACCTCGGATTCCTGACCTTGGGATTTAATCAAGGATTACTATACTCGTGGGACTAACTCAGGACTACCTGCCCGCGATTAAACTGGGATTGACTGACCGGATTAACTGGGCATTAATCTCCCAGGTTAAGTTTAGGTAGAGACTGAGAGAACAGAGACAGAGAATTAAGAAAACAAGATAAAGAAGGAGAGAAAGGGGAAGAAGAGGAAGGGAAGAGAGGGATGGGGAGACGGAAGAGATATAAGTGGAGGAGGAAGAGGAGGTGTGAAAAGGGAGAGATAGAGGGAGTGAGATGGTGGGAGAGGAGAAAAGATGGGGGGTGTGAGAGAGAGAGAAAGATGGGGGTGTGAGGGAGAGAGAGGGAGAAAGTTGGAGGGTGTGAGGAGAGAGAGAGAGAGGAAAGATGGGGGGTGTGAGGAGAGAGAGAGAGAGGGAAAGATGGGGGTGTGAGGAGAGAGGGAGAAAGATGGGGTGTGAGGGAGAGGAGGAGGAAAGTTGGAGGTGTGAGGAGAAAAGATGGGGGTGTGAGGGAGAGAAAGTTGGAGGGTGTGAGGAGAGAGAAAGTTGGAGGGTGTGAGGGAGAGAGAGAGGAGGAGAAAGTTGGAGGTGTGAGGAGAGGGAAAGTTGGAGGGTGTGAGGGGGGAGAGAAGAGTGTGAGGAGAAAGGGAGAATTGGGGGTGTGAGGGAAAGGTGAGAAGGAGACGGGAAGGCATTGCACAAGACGAGGTGGGGCTCCTCAAGGATGGTCAACTGGACAACAGCAACACACACACACACACACACACACACACACACACACACACACACACACACACACACACACTAGGGAAAACTCACCCCCATCAACCACCAGCAATCAATTCTCTGCTGTAATTACTTGTCTTGATCTCTCTTCCTCTCTCCATCTTTCTCTTCTATTTTCCTTTCTCCACCATCCCTTTCTTTCTCCCTCCTTTTAATTTTTCCTTCTCTCTATTCCTATTTTTTTTCACCTCCATATTCTTCCTTCAATTTTCTTTCGTCTTGTCTTCCTCTTTCTCTCTCTTCCTCTATCTCTTCCTGTTTGTTTCCCTCTCCATTCCTCCATCTCTCCCACCTTCTCCTTCTTAATCTCACTTATACTCTCTCCCTTGATCCTGGGGCGACTCTTCCGCACGCACGCACAGACAGACCCAACCCCACACACACACACACGTCCCGCTAAAACCACACACACTGAAACAGTCATTTAATCAATCAATAACACTCATTCACGTCAACTACTCTCACCTGAGCTTCCTCCCTCCCCCACTCACCTCCTGAGGCTCCCTGTCTGAGTGAGCGACACGTGACACACACACACTACATCCTTGACCACCGTCAAGGTCAAGCCCTATTCAGGCGCTGTTCCTGCTACACAGCTGCCCCCTTGGCCAATGTCGCCCATTCCCAAGTCCCTTTCCCCGACCCATCCTCACCACCGGATATTCTACATAATCAAAAGTGACAATTTCTGTTTCGGAAAGAAGTGGAATCAGTGTTGAACAGTGATGAACAGTGTTTAAGCCAGTGAATTCAGCACTAGACAGTACCAGTGAAAGCCGCGACCCACCGGTGGATAAGCACCCCTGGGAACTAACCACCCATCTTCTGAGAAGGAGGTGCTAATCCGTCCACCCTGGGAACAACAGAGGGCTGGCCGGCTATGCACCTGACTACGAGATAACACAACATCACCGCGTGAGGTACTGTGACACCACCCCACACCACACGGTGTTCCCCATGACTATGTGAGGTCCTTCATATCAACACCCGAAGACGAGTTACTACACCACGTGAACACCACACCACCCAATGTCTCTATGACCACGTGAGGTCCTTCATATCAACACCCGAGAATGAGTTACTACACCACGAACACCACACCACCCGGTGTCTCTATGACCACGTGAGGTCCTTCATATCAACACCCGAGAATGAGTTACTACACCACGAACACCACACCACCTAGTGGCTCCATGACTAGCCCAGGCCCGGGCCATCAACTGTAAACTACTATAATAATTTGCATGTTCAATCATTGCTCCTTCTTCTTTTAGTAATGAGAGCTTTTGTAAACGACCCACCACCCCATGTCTTCGTATGTAAAAGTCATTTTTGTCCAATGTATATTTTTTTTCGGGCTGACTTTTTCAATAAACCGTTAATTATATATATATATATTATTATTATATATTATTATTATTATTACACACAGTAAACAGAGATACACTGTAATACTGTCAACTGTATATCTGTACTCAGCCGGCAGCTTAATTACTATACACACACACACAGGTACAGCTCATATAAGAAAACATATGGATATTAACCTTTAAAATCATTCGTAATGGACACGAATATATCACCCGTAAATACTCATGAATTACAATTAATTTCCGTATGGTATTTAGTTAAATTCTCAATCAATTCCAACCCTAAGCCTTGTTTTTCCCTTCCCACAGTGTCTTAAATTCACCTTCAGTATATCAACGGTGATGAAAAAAAGATGTACAATAGTATTTTACTGCTCCATAGTTTAACACACTCCCCAAGTTGGTAACAAACTCGCCAAACTGTGGGATATTAGTCAAGTGGATTCTTAAACACAACCATATTATACTTCGGCAAACTGTCAAGGACCCGGGCTTATAATGTAGACTTCGGCACTACCAGGTGGAATAGAGGCCAGTTAGATACGACCCTGGGCAACTGTGTGTGTGTGTGTGTGTAAAAACACATATTTGGATATATTACTATGAAGAGAATTCCCATCCAATTGTATTTACCTTCGACCTTCTCTTCAAAATTTCGGCCATACGAAAGTTCTCCCACCTAAATTCTGAAATTACACAAATTCTCAAAAATGTACAGAAAATCGGGTCTACTTTTGATAGTGTGAAAAAAGTTAGAGAGTTGTAGAAGAGTAATTTCAAAGCTGATTCCTCTGGATGTGGGTATTTTAAGATGAAATTATTGGCTTCCTTTAGAGGAGAAACACTAAATACCTCAAAATCTCACCTGGAGTTACCTACCTACCCCCCTCCCTCCACCACCACCACCTCTCTGGTTCTCTAATTTCCTCTTGTTCTCTTATTTTTCCTTCATTTTATCTCATTATTTATTTTATTTTTCGAATTCTTAAACTCTTCTATCTTCCTTCCTATTATATTCTATCCTCTTCCTATTTGATGTCAATTCATTCATAATCATCATCTCTCTCTCTCTCTGTCTTACCTTCCTTTCATTCTTTAATCCTCTTCCTCTCTTCTCCTCTCCTCCCTTTATCAAGCTCTTTTATGTTTAATTACTTCAATCTCCGCTTTCCATTATATTTACTTCCCCTTTCTTTCTCTTCTCCTGCCGTAATTTTTATATTTTTTCCGTCAACAGTCATGACCTCCTCCTTTACCTGCTGAAGTTGTACAATTATTTTGGTCGTTTATTATTACTGTTGTTATTGTTGTTATTATTGCTGTTGTGGTTGTTGTGGTTGTTGTTGTGGTGGTTGTTTTTGTTGTAGTTGTTGTTGTTGTCATTGTTGTTATTATTGCTGTTGTGGTTGTTGTTGTTGTTATTGTTGTTATTATTGCTGTTGTGGTTGCTGTTGTTGTTATTGTTGTTATTATTGCTGTTGTGGTTGTTGTTGTTATTATTGCTGTTGTGGTTGTTGTTGTGATTGGTTGTTGTTATTATTATTATTATTAACAATGTTACGAACTGCCTAGCAATCGGGTATTCATATTAAATACATATGGACAATGTCAGCGTACAGTGTCAGCAGAGCGTCAGCAGTGGGAATCAGGCAGAAATGTCAGCAAGACCAATTTGTAAATGCTTTGTGTTGGCTGACAGCTGACGGGGAGAAAGCCTGGGGGGCGTTTATACGACTGTGTGAAATGTCAGGACACAATAAGATGTCAGCTAGTGTCAGCTGAAGTACTGACACGAACAGGGATTTAATTAAGTGTTGGCAGTAATGTGGCGTCAGCTCGTTTTAGCAGATATCTGAGCAAGACTTCAGCAGGTGTAATAAGAAACATCAACCAGTTGACGTCGGCAGCAGCATAAGGTCAGCAAATAAAGTGTCATCAGAGATAGTGTCAGCAACACTGTTAGGTTAGTCAGGGTCATCAACAACAAGATGCTACGATGAGCTTGCTAGCTTTACTAGCATCTATTAAACGTCCGCTAGTTTTAACAGCAACTATAAAAGTCTACTAGTTTTAATAGCAACTGCAACACTTAATTTAACCGCAACGGCAATACGTCCGCTAGTCTGTACAATAGCTACTAGTCGCCTGCTAATTTAAACAGTATCTGCAAGACGTCAGCTTGTGTCAAACGAGGCAGCAGGGGGGGTTGGCTCGCTGCCCGCGTGCCTCTTGGGAGGAATGTTTCATCATTATTTGTAATTCTCCAACTCTTGGGTCATGAAAGTGCTACACCGTGCGGCTCTTATAGGAGTCTTACGTTGTTCTTTCCCACACACACACACACACACACACGCAGGGACGAGTGCCAACTAGTGCCTCTTAAATGACGTCATTCACTGCCACCCCTTTCTCTCCGCCAGGCAGTGAGGTGACCGCAGTGGTTAGTTCACCCGTGTGGTGGAGGTGGTGGGGGGGCAGATAGTGTACTCCAAGGTACAGAGAGTCACTTCACCTGGCCGTAAGTGACACAGGTGAGGAGGTCAAGTCTCATGAACCAGTGTCGGCCACTGAGAATATATGACCAAGAAAAAAAAACAAGCCATTGAGATCTGATAGGGATGTGTTAAGGCCTCAGGTCGAGGTCTCGGGGCCACATGTTGAGGTCTCAGGGCCACATGTTGAGTCTCAGGGCCATGTTGAGGTCTCAGGGCACAGACACTCACAACTCTCCTCATTATCTCAACATCAATGCCATAAACACATCTCAGGGATAAAGACAGTATTAACAACTTACTGAAATATATTAATACATTTGGTAACAGTATGGAATAACCCTTCTCCCAGCATTCAATGAATACACCGCGTTGGTCCTTACAACAACAAGATTAGTAAAAATTACCCCGGGCGGTAAACTAGATTACAGTCTAACCGACACACAAAAACACGATAAACTTAGGGCTAATGGTCCTCTTGACTCAATAATCTCGTCAGCCAGGGGTAATTGATCGAATGATCCTTAAGGTAGAGCAGGTGGTCCGGACAGACCACGATGGGTCCCTGGCCAGTCTCTCCCACAGTCCATGGCCAGTCCCTGGTCAGTCCCTCCCAAGTCCTTGGTCTGGCCAGGCAGCAGCAGCTGGTCCAGCAGCCCCCTAGGCCAGGCAGCAGCAGCTGGTCCAGCAGCCCCTGGGCCAGGCAGCAGGAGGGTTGGCTCAGGAGCCCAAGATTAACACTGTACATCAGGCGAGGCATTAGCGACCAGCTGGCTATAGTCTGCAAAGCCTCGAGCATCGGCTGGCGGCTTAGCGAGAAATATATTAGGGACTAAGAGCGAGCTGCCCGTGACACTCGCAACACTGCCTGGCGAAGGTGATCACGATTCGACATTTTGGCAGGAACTAACATTCTATCACGATAAAAATCTTATCGCGATTAAAACCCTATCATGTCGATCCTGACAACATCCCGCTGTGACGATTTCCACGATCACGGTCACTATATATTGTCAGATGTTTAGTGTTGGTGCAAGTCGACACCTGTAGCAGCCACAGTCCTACCGCGGCTAAAACACCATCAACCCAATCAACACCAACAACCCAATCAACACCATCAAACCCAATCACCATCCAAAATCAACACCATCCACCAATCAACTCCATCAACCCAATCAACACCATCCAATCAACACCATCACACTCAACACCATCAACCCAATCACACCATCCAACAATCAACACCATCCACCCAATCAACACCATCCACACAATCAACCCATCAACTCAATCAACACCATCCAACCCAATCAACACCATCCACACAATCACACCATCCAACCAATCAACACCATCAACAATCACACCATCACCCAATCAACACCATCAACCCAATCAACACCAACCAACCAATCAACACCATCACACAATCAACACCATCTAACCCAATCAACACATCAACCCAATCAACACCATCCCACAATCAACACCATCACACAATCACACCATCCACAATCAACACCATCAACCAATCACCAATCCAACCCAATCACACCATCCAACCAAACACCATCAACAATCAACACCAACCAACCCAATCAACACCATCCACAATCACACCATCAACAATCAACACCATCCAACCCATCACACCATCCAACCCAATCAACACCATCCAACAATCAACACAACCAACAATCAACACCATCACACAATCAACACCATCAGCAATCAACACCATCCACAATCAACACCATCTAACCCAATCAACGCCATCCAACAATCAACACCATCCACACAATCAACACCATCCACCAATCAACACCATCTAACCCAATCAACGCCATCAACAATCAACGCCATCCAACCCAATCCACCATCACCCAATCAACACCATCCACACAATCAACACCATCTAACCCAATCAACACCATCAACCAATCAACACCATCAACCCAATCAACATATCCAACCCAATCACACCATCAACAATCAACACCATCAACAATCACCATCCACACAATCACACCATCCAACCCGATCAACACCATCCACACAATCAACACCATCCACACAATCAACACCATCCACACAATCAACACCATCCAACAATCAACACCATCAACCCAATCACACCATCCACACAATCACACCATCCACACAATCACGAAACACCGCGGTTATAGCCTCCAAAATACGTGGTTTTATTTTCAAGTTTTATATCGACATATCGGTAATACGATTAAAGTCGGATTGAGTGTTGGGTAATGAGATCAAGTTCCATTAAAGTATAGGGGGGAGGTGTGTGACCAATAAAAGAGGATGATTATTTGGTCTTTTATTACGTTTAATAGCCAGGTCAAGAAAGACGAAGAAGAAGCAGAAGAAGACGAAGAGAAAGAAGAAGAAGACAGAAGAAAGAAGAAGAAGAAAAAGAAGAAGAAGAAAGAAGAAGAAGAAGAAGAAGAAAGAAGAAGAAAGAAGAAGAAGAAGAAGAAGAAGAAAGAAGAAGAAGAAAGAAACAGAAATGAGGAAAGAAAAGAATAATAAATTAAAGAAAAACAAAACAAAAACCATTGCAATTACAATTAAAGTAAACGAGAAAGTCACAATAAAATAAAACAGGAAAACAAAAAAAGAAGAGAATTAAAGGCCTTTGCGATTTAACCAATAAGAATAAAAAAGCAAGGGAAATAAAAACTAAATAAAAGGTCGATTTACTCAATAAGAAGAAACATGAAAAAAAATATATAAAAGAAAATCAAAATTAAAACAAAAACAAAAGAATAACAGAAGTAAAAAAAAAAAGTAAAAAAAAAATTAACCCACAAAATTCAATACAGGATCCAATATTTCAGAGGCGCCTGTTCATTGGTTCTTGTTTCATGAAGCTTAGTAATCATGGAGCATCTCTTTTAACTTCATTGGTTGATTCGTTCAGTGGTGGTAAAGCTCGGCCAATCAGTGAGCATCTTTATAACGTGTTAGGTTGATTGTTGAAAGAGTGAAGCCAAAAGATGGGGACATAAGAAGCCAAAGGAGACATGAAGCCAAAAGGGGACATAGCCAAAAGAGGGGTGACATGAAGAAGCCAAAAGAGAGGACATGAAGAAGCCAAAGAGGGGAGAAGAAGCCAAAGGGGGACATGAAGAAGCCAAAAGGGAGACATGAAGCCAAAAGGGGGACATGAAGCCAAAAGGGGGACATGGAGTTAAAGGGAGGAAGAGAGGTAAGGAATGAATCCGAAACATTTATGGACAAAATAATGCATCAATTTACTGCTTCGAGTTTCACGAATCTGAATCTCCCGGGGATCGTGGTTCAGAAGGAGAGACAACAGGAATTTTTTATCGGTGACTGCACCTGGTTGTGGGTTTATCAGAGAGAGAGAGAGAGAGAGAGAGAGAGAGAGAGAGAGAGAGAGAGAGAGAGAGAGTGTCTATTGAGAGCCGTTAGAGTGGATCGAGGCCACGGGGAGAGTGTATAGTGAGGAGGTGGTGGGACTTAGACAATCAAGGTGAGTACCCAGGTAACGATAATGGTAATTCTCTAATCAGCCAGATGGAAACAGAGAGAATTTTCGACTATCACTTAAAATATTACGTTTTACTTCCTACTTTGAACGATTGATATAATGATGAACGCTAACTGAAGTGAAAGAAAGAAAGAAACAAAGATAGAAAGAGGGAAAGAATTAGTGCTGTTCAGTAAAGTTAGTGGGAAAGAGGGCTGTAAAAATAATGAAAAACGTAGCAAAGTGAGAACGTTGGTGTGGGGACGAGGTGCAGAGGAAGAGAGATATTGGCAATATACCTGATTGGTGGCCCGTAAATTAAAAATATCAAGAGATGGAGGAGGATGGAGTGTTGGTGGAACAAGAACAGTGTTGGAGGTATTAGGCAAGTGGTACTGGTAAATGGTTAGTGTTGGAGGTAGCGAAAACAGTGGTGGAGTTAAGAGATCAGTGATGGAGGTACTTCAGTATTGTTGGAGTAAGCAGACGAGTTGGTGAAAGAGTTTAGTGTTGTGGTCGCTCTTCTTTACTGTTTAGCGAGCACACACACACACACACACACACCCACACACACACACACACATTGATTTCACTAAAACGTTCGACCTAGTCGACCACAATATAATCATCAACAAAGCTATTGACCTCGGGCTTCGGAGAAGTCTTATACCATGGCTTACAGACTTCCTCAGTGACCGACGCATAAAACTGTACGCTTCCGAGGCTGTCTCACCTTTCAGTCACTCTATAGCTGGCGTCCCCAAGGCACCAAGATGGGACCACTCTGTGTATGCTCATCAATGATGCCCTAAGAAACCCTGCTCGCTGGAAATATGTCGACAGCTCCACCATTGCGGGATCAGCGTCAGCAATTCTGCTCCCCAACTATACCGCCCTTCAGGATTTATTGAACAGTCCTCCAAACTAGACCTGTAACCATGTCTGCATCAACCATACCAAGACCATGGTTATGCACATCATCTCCTCCGACATTGTCCCCACCTCCTTTGGCTACTCTGGGTCGAACACACTCCAGGTTGTAGATTCACAAGCTCCTCAGCGTCACCATAGACAACAAACTAAGTGGAAACCACCGTCCAGTGAGTTATCAAATCCTCCAGTTTCCGTCTCCACCTCCTCAAACTCAAGTCCTCAGGTTCTTGCACTGAGCTCCTCGGTGTTTAACATTCATACTTCCCAAGCTCACCTATGCCTCTTACAATTCTTCCTCCTAAATGCCACACAACGTGCAAAAGAGGGCATGCAAGATTATTCTCTCCCCTTCCTGCTCCACATATCAAGAAGCGCTCAACACACTGACCCTTTCGACTCTCACTGACCATCACCACGACCTCATCTGCAAATTTGGTAAGAAGCTTCTACACCATCCCCGACACCGGCTCCTACTACCACCTGAGATCCCTTGTCCGAGAATTGCTGTTCGACACCACAACCGCATCCAGCCCATACGTGCACGAACTGATCGCTATAAGAACAGCCCAGTCCCAACCATTGTAAAAATTATCAATAACTTGTAATAAATCAGTGTATTCACTCCCAGTAAACACTGCTCCTTACACTGTCACTATGTTGAAATGAACTGTAGTTTGAGCTTTTCCACATCTAGTTATTATATGTCTTATTTGTGTCACTTATGTTACTTGTATATTATTTGTAATTCGTAACCATTCCCCAAATATGTAACTGTATATTTTCAGCCTTCTGGCTGCCAAGCTCTTTCAATAAACCGTTAATTATTATTATTATTATTATTATTATTATTATTATTACACACACACACACACACACACTATAACAAGAAAGGTTCCACTGTTGTCCGGTAATAATATTTTAATACATTTCCAGCAAGAGATAATTGACCTAAACAAACACTTCTAGAATACCATTGGCAGATCTATACTTCCATCATCATCATCATCACCATCATCATCATCATCACCATCATCATCATCATCATCATCATCATCATCACTACTTACACCATCTTCCGCTACATTGTAATATCTTTGTGTTGTGGTTCCTGAGCGGCTGACTGCCAGAGACTAACACCTCAAGGCTGGACGGGACGGCACTAATCCCGAGGCGTCAGACTACACTCACCACCACCAGCCACTTAACCCTCACTCATCAACACTGTCTCTCATCTCCTTCCCTCTCCTCTTCCTCCTCTACACTACAGGAGGAGGAGAAGGAGGCATTGAGAAGACCACCAAGAATAACACCACCGTCAGGAGAGATGGTACTCGTCCACTGAGGCCTTTTGAGAGAGTACTAATGACAGTAGTGAAAATACCCCGAGTGTAAGGCCGCAGCAAGAGGAAGGAAGGAGTGTCAGAATGAATAACACTTGTATAATAAATCTTGTATGATTAACAGGGTGTGTGTGTGTGTGTGTGTGTGTGTGTCCACCACCACTAAACGCACAATGGAAAGATAATGTCGACGGCAGCTACATGTGAAAATACAAACATTGAAAATAAAACCACACTGTAATGTATCTCTGTGCTTGAATAAAAACACCGGGAGTTACTATATATAATAAACACGAAGCAAAAGAACCAAGGGACGTATATTACAGCAGCCTGCCCACAACCCGGAGTGCAAAAGTCAAGTAAACTGCATTGAGAAATTCAACCTCTATCCTCTTTAATGTTGTACCCAAACGGAGTGGAATGAGCAGTGCACTTAAAGGCGAAACTCTCGTGGCCCGGCGCATGCATGGTGGTGAAGTGGGGCAGAGCAGGGTAGGGCGGAGCGGGGTGGGGTGAGGTAGGGTGGGAGTGAGGTAGAGTGAGTTAGATTGGGGTGGGGCAGGGGTGGGAGTAGGGTTAAGTGGGGAGTAGTGGGGTGGGCTGGGCTGGGGTGGAATGGGAGTAGTTACATAGGGTGGGGTGGGTTGGGATTGGTGAGTGCAGCAAGTAAAGCTCCTACACAGCATCTCGAGGAATAGCATCTGGGAGGCAGAGGGCTCGAGGTACCTTCTAAAATCTTGACCCATTTCCGGCGATCGTGGAAAGGGCAGGTGGGGGGGGTTGTAAGTGAGGGACAGGGGTGTAGGTGAGAGGCAGGGGGTGTAGGTGAGGGGGCAGGGTGTGGGTGGGGGCAGGGGTGTGGGTGAGGGGGCAGGGGTGTGGTGAGGGGGCAGGGTTAGGTGAGGGGCAGGGGTGTGGGTGGGGGGCAGGGGTGTAGGTGAGGGGCGGGGTGTGGGTGGGGACAGGGGTGTGGGTGAGGGGGCGGGGTGTGGGTGGGGGGCAGGGGTGTGGGTGAGGGACAGGGGTGTGGGTGAGGGGGGCAGGGGTGTGGGTGGGGACAGGGGTGTGGTGAGGGGCAGGGTGTGGGTGGGGGGCAGGGGTGGGAGGGGCAGGGGTGTGGGTGAGGGGGTGTGGGTGGGCAGGGGTGTGGGGGGAGGGGTGTGGGTGGGGCAGGGTTAGGTGAGGGCAGGGGTGTGGGGGCAGGGGTGTAGGTGAGGGGCAGGGGGTGTGGTGAGGGACAGGGTGTAGGTGAGGGGGCAGGGTGTGGGTGTGGGGGCGGGGTGTGGGTGAGGGCAGGGGTGTGGGTGAGGGCAGGGGTGTGGGTGAGGGGGCAGGTGTGGGTGGGGGCAGGGTGTGGGTGAGGGGGCAGGGTGTGGGTGAGGGGGCAGGGGTGTGGGTGAGGGACAGGGGTTTAGGTGAGGGCAGGGGTGTGGGTGAGGGACAGGGTTTGGTGAGGGGCGGGGTGTGGGTGAGGGGGGCAGGGGTGTGGGTGGGGATAGGGGGTTTGGTGAGGGCAGGTGTGGAGTGAGGTGGGGTGTAGAGTGAGGGACAGGGTTTAGGTGAGGCAGGGTGTAGGTGAGGGGGTGGGTGTGGGTGAGGATATACTCCTACATGTGTATATACTATCAAGTATATAAATTATACAACGCATTACCGTAATTATACTACGTACGTTTGACTTCATAAAAACTTACAAAAGTAGATCCTATAATGTAAATAATAATTATACACGTTTTACATTATGATGTTACAGAATTTGAAAAGAACTAATTGAAACTCACCATGTAATACTATAATTGGTTATAAATGACATAAATAAATATATAATAAATTGTGTGTGTGTGTGTGTGTGTGTGTTCCCACTCCACTACACCTTTATTCCTCCCTCAATACCCTCCCTTCACTTATAGTACCCCCCCCTCCAGTACTTACCAGCAATACGTAACTTCG
>NW_024733345.1:0-14135 GCF_018991925.1 Homarus americanus
CCCACCTCAGAATCTTACTCCTCCATCTTTCTCCGCCGTCGATCTATACATTTCGTCCTGGGGTTTTTTCTCACCTCAGTTCACTCATTTCCTAATATTGAATTAGTCCCCAGAGGTGAATTTTACAGTGACATTTTTATTTTAATTTCAGAGATATTTTTTTTTAATTGACTTTATTTTTGACTGAATTTTTTTTATATAATACAGATTTTTTTTATTATTATATAGCTTTTAGACGATTGACATATTGTTATATTATATTGTGTTATATTATATTATATTCTTATATTACCAGTTTGTGGATGACAGGAGTAATGTTGATGACGGTATATTTTTATTTTCCTCTGCCTTGAGTTGAATATTTTATGATCAATAGAAACGTCAATATTTTCACTTTAAGGCTATCAAGAGCTCCAAATTTTGCCTTTATAAGTGAGGAGCTCAGTATCTTGTGTGTGTGTGTGTGTGTGTGTGTGTGTGTGTGTGTGTGTGTGTGTGTGTGTGTGTGTGTGTGTGTGTGTTTGTGTGTGTGTGTGTTTGTGTGTGTGTGTGTGTGTGTGTGTGTGTGTGTGTGTGTGTGTGTGTGTGTGTGTGTGTGTGTGTGTGTGTGTGTGTGTTATATTTGCATTTATATCACTATTTTCTTTGTGGCTGAAAAGATTAATGTCTGGACCAAATTGAGTAAAGTGACCCACTATTATTTATTTATTTGTGAATATGTTACACAGTCGACCATGGGGGAAGACTTTACTGTATCGTTATTGGGGAAACAGTTTTTAGGTTAGGTGTACAAAGTTGTTTATTTTGTCCTTGTTAACAGAGACACATAAACGACCTTTCATGGGGGTGACATGTTGTGGTTGTAGACTGGTATCTGGAGATGTCGTTGTGGGTATACATTAAGACCTGGTGCTGGCAGATAAATAAGACGACCGCATTGTTCCCCCTCTGAGGCTCTTAAGACTATAATGTAGCCTCTTTGTTGGGTATGTTTATGAAGCAGTGAAGCCCACCTGAGGTAGAGAGTCTTATGGGCTGTGCTTCTGGCCGCTTCTGACGTATGGGGGGGGGCCTCCTTGGGTCCTGCCTCCAGCCTCTCTCTCTGCATTACCCTCCTACTGGATCAAAGGGAAAGAGAGGCAGGGAAAGAGAGGAGGGGAGAAAGAGAAGGGGATATAAAGGTAGGAGGAAAAGAATGTAGGAATAAAGTAGGCAGGAAAGGAAGAAGATGATAACGAAATATGTATGTAAAAACGATGAAGAGAAGAGAAGCAAGTCAAACCTAGACGAGAGAAGATAAGAAGTGAAGAAACGAAGTATATAAGAAGACAAAACCTCATTCATATGATGGTCACTCATTGAACAACACCAGTAGGTATATTTTCCTCATATAAATACTACTTACTCCTAATAATCGCTATAGACCCAGAACCCCTTGTGTCAAAATATATACCAAAGTAAACTCCACGGTGAAACTAGCGGAAACTATTATGATCTCACAGGTTTCCGGGTGTGTGTGTTGATAAGTCTTTGAAAGCCCCCGTACCATTTATAGGGAGTTGGTGAGGTGTGGGGTGAGCTCGCTGTGTGGGGAGAGAGAGAGAGAGAGAGAGAGAGAGATGAATTCCAGCAGCAGTTGGTACAATATTAATGAACTACTGATTTTCACTAACTAAGAAGGTTGAGGTCACGATATTAAAAGGTAATTCAATTCAACAACGTAATTGAGAAGTTTTAATGAAGGAATTTTATCAAGACTTGTACATGTTTAGTTCAGGTATTAGAGACACTGAACTTTATTGAACTTGAGGACGATAAGTCGAAAGTCAAATTCACTTAACCCAATGTTTATGCTGATATATATTTCCCTCAGACTTCATTGTAACCCGGAAACGGAAACAGCCGTCATACCCCCCCCCCCCTCACCTCTTTTTTTACCAAATAATCTGTAAAATTATTCCCCCATAAGAAAATAATATTACAGTATAAATTTGATAGATTGGGCAGGTTAATGAGCCCCCCCCGCCCCCCGCCCCACCCTTCCCATTACAAGGTAGAGATATATATCTGACTGGTACACGAAGCACTCTTCTCTGGGGGCCACACTACACTTCTTTATCGTTGTAGTAATGTAATAAAACGGACTCTCCAACTAACAACTTTTGCTGCGCTAGTGAACGTGACGTCATTTTGCCCATTTTTTTAATTAGTATAGAAAAGGGTTTTTTTTGTATCTATGATTTCTCTCTGACCCAAAAATATTTATGTAATGTATTTTTTATTTTTTTTTTTAGTTTTGTAGACAACATGACACATTATAGTCGACATATAAACAACATTAACCCTATAGATTGTGACTTAATTATTACTTTGTTATTTATAACTTAATAATGGTAATAAGTCGGGGAAAATTATGTACATTTATTATTGGTTGAGATTAGGTTAGGTTAGGTTAGGTTAGGTTAGGTTAGGTTAGGTTAGGTTAGGTACCTCTTCTATAGCTGGTCGACTGTGGGCGTCCTCACTGACACAACTCGAACTGGCTAATGTTATGTCAAAAGACAAGTCGGTAGTCGGCGGGCGTTGTGCAGGGGGAGTGTACCACCTTTTGTTTTGTGTTTATTGTGTATTTAATTTTTATTTTGTTCTCGTGATCTTTCTTGCTTATTATATAATTATTTTATATTATTGTAGTTTATTTTTTTTTAATTTATATATCACTAAAAACATTCCACATTTCGCGTCCTTACTCGGTGTACTTGTGAGGTATACATACATACATACATACATACATAAATACATACATACATACATACATACATACATACATACATACATACATAAATACATACATACATACATACATACAGGGACCAACACTAACCACAGAGCCTGGCAATTACGACACAGGGACTACCAATTTGGGATGCACAAGATGACGGAGGCATTGTTATCTAATTAATACCGTCGCCACAAGGAGGAGGTTGAGGCAAGAGGAGGTGAGGCAAGAGGAGGTGAAGCAAGAGAAGGTGAAGCAAGAGGCATTGTGGTGTAGGAGGATATAATCTTAACTATTATGATGAGTTTAGGAGCCCTCTGGTACGCCTCGGCTCGGTTAACTTCATCTTGCTTCACCTCACTTCACCTCATAAGGCCAGCTATGCCTCCTCCCCTGTCTTGCCGTGTATGCTGTATCGTAATTAATATCACTTTGTTCATGCGTGTTATTACTTGTGTGTTATGGTGTTGTGTGTGTTATTATCAGTGTATTCATGTGTTAGAGGAAGCGAGGGGACATACTGTACATACATACATACATACATACATACATACATACATACATTGCAGGTCGAACGAAATAATTCTAAAAGACAGCTAAAACCAGTGATATCACACACACACACACACACACACACACACACAGAAGCTGATTGAAATTCCTGCTACAGTCCACTTCTCTGTTATTGAGAAACCTAACCTAACCTAACCAGCGCCAGGGCACATCAAAGAGTGTAGTAAACTTGTTATTAAACCAGTGTAAGACTTTAGTACTTTCTGGTGCAGTATCGACACAGGGACCATGCGAGGTTCATAGTTAAAGACCAGATTAGATTAGGTCAGGTCAGGTTAGGTTAGTTTTTAAATAAATTCGATCAAGATTTTCTTTTACGTGTAGTTGAAGCGTAAATAATTATCTGATTGTTAAGTGAGAATATAAATAAACTGATCAAGTCCTTCCTGTAGCAATGTAGAGTAAAGTAAGGTCAAGGTCACACTCGGTCACCAACATCACTGCCTCACCTTGTTCCCCTTCACCGCCTCCGTCATTGATTTAGCATGAGAGGGACACAAGGTTCCTCTCTCGTCCTCACAAAAGCTATGGGTAAGATCCCTTCAGGAGAGGGCTGTGCTGCGCCTTCTTCAGGAGACTTATTATACAACCCTTTGTTTACTTGATGGTATGTTTATAAATCACTATTTTCGGGGTACGGAGTATGGGATGTGTGTGTGTGTGTGTGTGTGTGTGTGTGTGTGTGTGTGTGTGTGTGTGTGAATTAAGCTCCCTTGTTTCCCATTATGACCTCGAACGCAAATAATTATTGGATTCCATTCATATTTCTACAGTATATTAAAATTAGCTTCCCTCTGACCTTACCAACAGCCCTCTGCCTTCTCACTTGACCGCCCTCTCACTTGACCGCCCTCTCCCCTCTACCTTTTCTCTTGAACATTCTCTCCCCTTTTCCCCTCTGTCTTGAACACCCTCTCATCTCCCCTCTCTCTTGGACACCTTCCTCTTGAGTGTGTGTGTGAGATTGCCAGCTGAAGAGAGAGGGGGGGGGTACGAAGAGGGGGAGAGGGAAGTGTGAGAGGTCCAAGAGGAGGGAGGGAAGGAAGGAAGGAAGGAAGGAGAGGAGGAGGAGGAGGAGGGAGTGTGAGAGTGCCAGAACGAAGAGAGAGAATTATGAGTGGCAGAAGGAGGAGGGGGAAGGTGTGAGGGTGCCAAAACGAGGTTGGAGGAGTGTGTGAGTGCCAGGAGGGAGGGAGAGAGAGGAGGAGTGGAGGGGGAGTGTGAGTGCCAGGTGGGAGGGAGAGAGAGGAGGAGTGGAGGGGGAGTGTGAGTGCCAGGAGGTAGGGAGAGAGGGAATGTGACCAGACAAAATATGAGAACAAATCTGAAAATCCGGTTTCTCTATACATCAAATATAGGGATAAAATGGTAGGAAGGGAGAGACAGAGTTAGTGGGGGGGGGGAGAAGGGGCGTGTCATAGAAGAGGGAGAGAGAAGTGTGAATATACCAGGGAGGGAGGGTACCAGGCAGGCAGGGAGGGGAAGGCTGTCAGTTTTCATGTTAAACGTCAGTGAGTGATAATACCCGCTATCATATAAAGGGAACAGAATTTAAAAGCTTTACCGTATATAATATGATGTGGCTGCACGTTTCCATCACACAGTTCAGTAAAGTGGTTACGCTATTATCATTATTTTTTTTAAGCCTTGGATTCCATAAACTTGATGATGTGGCCTCGTAGAGAATACCATTTTACTTTGTCTGTTTTGTGGGGTGAATGAATATGGATGTAGAGATTTTAATTCATTCTTAATCATGGGTAGTTGGTGGCTGCCTGAACACTTCCGGGATTGGTTAGTTTGGGAGTTTTGTGTTTACAAGAGATAGACAAAATATGAATGGAGTTTTGGTCCCATTGTGGAAGTGGGATGTGACCTGACCTGTCCAACCTCAATTCACACGTCAATATCCTTCCTCCTTCCTTTATTCCTTTCCACAGAGTCCCACATTTACGGCCACTCACCTCCATGGACACCTCTCTCTCTCTCTCCCTCACATCCACTACCTAACCTAACTCTCTCACAGGATGCCTCAGGACTCCTTTCACAACACACACACACACACACACACACACACACACACACACACACACACACCATCTCTCACTTCCAGTCCTCTCCTTTGATCTTACGCGACTCTCATCAGAACTTGGGGAAGTGACTTATCATTCTAGTATTATCACTATGAATACTAAGTTTATGTAGCCTGTGTGTGTGTGTGTGTGTCGTAGAAAGGAAATAAATCTTCACTATAACCACTAACACTCATAACACTACTACCACCATTTATAACAGTACCACAACCACTATTCATAATACTACTACCACGATGACCATTACTCATAACGTCTAATAATACTTAACACCACCACCACTACTACTACCACCACCACTACCACCATCACCACTACCACTACTACTACTACCACCACCACTACCACCACCACCACTACCACTACTACTACTACCACCACCACTGCTACCACCATCACCACTACCACCACCACCACCACCAATTCACCACCACCACCACCACCACCACTACCACTACTACCACCACCACCACCACCACCACTCACCACCACCACCAGCTCACCACCACCTCATCACTACTACTGCCACCACCACTACTACTACCACCACCACCACTCACTACCACTACTCACCACCACCTCACCACCACCACCACCACCACCACCACCACCACTACTACCACCACCACTACTACCACCATCACTACTACTACCACCACCACTACTACTACTACCACCACCACTACTACCACTACCACTACCACTACCACCACCACCACCACCACCACCACTACTCATAATCACAACAACTACCACCATCATAAGGGTTTTTTCCGGCTCTGGTTCCCGAAGTACTGTCAATGATGTTGGGTCATTATACATGATTATTATATAGTGTTGGGTCATTATACTGTATGTACTCTCATTAGTGTTGGGTCATTATACGTACTATCATCCTATATATAGCGTTGGGTCATTCAAACTCATCATGAAATATAATGTTAGGTTCAGCCGTACATGACAGTATAATGAGTCCCCTATTCTTCATCGTTTCCCATAACACACACCTGTAATAATAATAATGGGCAGGTGTGTCCGTTCATTGGCGAGGTATTAATAACTACTAAGGTGGTTTATAGCTCTTATTAATCGTTATAACTACACCCTATTACGAGGTGTGTGTGTGTGTGTGTGTGTGTGTGTGTGTGTGTGTGTGTGTGTGTGTGTGTGTGTGTGTGTGTGTGTGTGTGTGTGTGTGTGACAAGTCTAATATTAATACATCACCATTAATAATTTACAAAGTTAATAAACATAGTTATTATAATATTCTTAAAATTACAAAATTATTAAGGTAATAATTCATATCATAGTGTAAATGTTTCTATATTTTAATACACAATACAGAGAGCTCATGTCGCTGCTATGATGGAGACGTAAACAACGACACACAAACAAACAAACACTACTGGGCTAATGATCAACCTAACATTACTATAATTATCATATTACTGACTTACAATTCAACTGAGGTCGTATACAAAGTGTTAAAATCCTACAGTAATTTTTAACTTTCGTGAATAAAAATAATTAATAACATTCTGATATTTTGTGGACACCTTTACCCCTCTACTTCCCTTGGTAGGTGTGGGAGTTGTGTGTACTGCCCCCTCACCACCCCTTCCCGTCACCTCACACTGTCCCCTCACCTACCACAGTCCCTCACCACCCCTCCCCACCACCACCTCCCTATCACCCCACTCCGCGTTGATACCTACCTGGAGCGACATCGATTTACAATAATGAATTGACTTGACGGCATAAATATTTCAGTGTCTCGAACCGTATGCGGCAGTGTCCCCTGTCCACACACACACACACACACACACACACACATACATGTAGGAAATACAAGCGTGAGTCAGTGAAGGTAAGTACTGCTATGATCCTTGGTGAGAGAGAGAGAGAGAGAGAGAGAGAGAGAGAGAGAGAGAGAGAGAGAGGAGAGAGAGAGAGGGAGAGAGAGAGAGAGAGAGAGAGAGAGAGAGAGAGAGAGAGAGAGAGAGAGAGAGGGAGAGTAGGAGAGAGAGAGAGAGAGAGAGAGAGAGAGAGAGAGAGAGATTTCAGCTGTCTTGTTGTTCTCCTGTCATCTGTCTACATCTGTCTGTCTATCTCTCGTTTAACACGTGACGTCACACCGGATGCTGTTCTGGATGATGCGTCACACACACACACACACACGTGACGGTACATATAAGGACAAGGTGTACATGTTGTTGTTATCACACCTTGTACATATGTGTGCACCAGGGGGGGGGGATGGACCCACGTGTCTGTCTGTCTGTCTGTTGGTCTTTATCAATTGTTTAGTTAAGTATGTATGTATGTATGTATGTATGTATGTATGTATGTATGTATGTATGTATGTATGTATGATGTATGTATGTATGTATGTATGTATGTATGTATGTATGTATATATGTATGATGTATGTATGTATGTATGTATGTATGTATGTATGTATGATAGAGAGAAATGAATGAAAGAAAGAAGTGGAGTAGAGAAACAGTACCATGTGACATAGTGACATGGCTTAGAAATAAAGAAGACTATTATTATTAACAGTAGTTGTAGTACTTATTTACAAGGATATAAAAACAAAACAACGGGTAATTTTTTTTCAATTTTATTGATTTTTTTACATATCAGTTAAGGCAGGGCACCTTGGGGACTCGAACAACAAATCCTGTAAAACTACCAGTAGGTTTGCGGGCCTTCTTTGGTGTTATATCCTTGGGCCACCCGTTCTCCTGGGGTACCTGGGTGGGCTTGCGGGGCACACGTTGACGGGGTTCTCTCTGGGGCTTGGGTGTAAGGGAAGCCAAAGCATGGTTGGGCTTGCAGGGCACTCGTTGACGGGGTTCTCTCTGGGGCTTGGGTGTAAGGGAAGCCAAAGCATGGTTGGGCTTGCGGGGCACTCGTTGACGGGGTTCTCTCTGGGGCTTGGGTGTAAGGGAAGCCAAAGTATGGTTGGGCTTGCGGGGCACTCGTTGACGGGGTTCTCTCTGGGGCTTGGGTGTAAGGTAAGCCAAAGTTTGGCTGCTTTCTTCAGCTTCAACCAACTCCAGCCATGAGAGGCTGGAGCTGGTGAAACAAGAGATGTCCAATTTCTCAAAGTAAGTCATAACGACAACTTACCCTTGACCAGCAGTTCTTCTACTGAGGTCAAGTTGAAATTCGGCCACGAACTTCAAAATCTTGCGAAAAAAAAATTAATGAGGTTGGAACATTGCCAAGTAGGTGAGACGTAAAGTAGTTTTATAGTGAAGTGAGTACTGATTGGTGTAGATGCTTATAGAGCCTTATAGTGAGGTGAAAAGTGAAGATATTGTGTATAGTGACTTATGGTGAGGTGAATAGTGAAGATGTTGTGTATAGTACCTTATGGTGAAGTGAATAGTGAAGATGTTGTGTATAGTGCCTTATAGTGAAGTGAATAGTGAAGATGTTGTGTATAGTGCCTTATAGTGAAGTGAATAGTGAAGATGTTGTGTATAGTGCCTTATAGTGAGGTGAATAGTGAAGATGTTGTGTATAGTGCCTTATAGTGAAGTGAATAGTGAAGATGTTGTGTATAGTGCCTTATGGTGAAGTGAATAGTGAAGATGTTGTGTATAGTGCCTTATGGTGAAGTGAATAGTGAAGATGTTGTGTATAGTGCCTTATAGTGAAGTGAATAGTGAAGATGTTGTGTATAGTGCCTTATAGTGAAGTGAATAGTGAAGATGTTGTGTATAGCGCCTTATAGTGAAGTGAATTGTGAAGATATTGTGTATAGTGCCTTATAGTGAAGTGAATAGTGAAGATGTTGTGTATAGTGACTTATAGTGAAGTGAATAGTAAAGATGGTGTGCATAGTGCCTAATGGTGAAGTGAATAGTGAAGATGTTGTGTATAGTGCCTTATAGTGAAGTGAATAGTAAAGATGTTTATTGTGCCTTATAATGAAAAGAATAGTGAAGATGGTGTGTATAGTGCCTTATAGTGAAGTGAATAGTGAAGATGTTGTGTTTTTACCTTATAGTGAAGTGAATAGTGAAGATGTTTATTGTGTCTTATAGTGAAGTGAATAGTGAAGATGTCGTGTATAGTGCCTCGCCAATTGCACTGGTTAACCATTACCCCGGAATACGATCTGCAAATCGATTAACATCCAAGCACTTACACACCCACCCACAGACCCAGCCTCACAAAACCACCCACACGCCCCCACCCACAGCTAGACGAGAACGCGGGCATAGTGAGTAAGGGGAAGGAAGTTAAACAAACAAGTGAAATGTACCAATGAGGGACCTGTTTACTAACACACACACACACACACAGGTTATGGTCAACTACAGAAAATTTTTAATTACAGACAAACACACTAACAAAACAATTGCTCATTTCTATATATCCTTCCGTTCTTCCCTCTCCCTCTTCTTCTTTCTCCTCCTCCTTCTCTTCTCCCACTGGTAGAGAGAGATGGTGTGTGTGTGTGTGTGTGTGTGTGTGTGTGTGTGTGTGTGTGTGTAGAACCATTCGTACGCCTACAAATTTGCCAGACATTGACCCTGGAAGCTGACCTCTTTCAGTGGATCTTGAACGCCCACAACAACGCCCCCCCCCACAACAACGTCTCTCTCTCTCTCTCTCTCTCTCTCTCTCTCTCTCTCTCTCTCTCTCTCTCTCTCTCTTTTCTTTTCCTCCTCCCTCACACAACAGTAAAAAAAAATTTATCCCTGTCATTTTAGCTTTTACTTATCCATTATTGTGTGTATGAATGTTAGCTTCATTTACTCTTGATTATTATTATCTATGTTAATGACACACACACACACACACACTCACACACACACACACACACACACCCTGGTCGTAAGAGATAAACAGGAGGAAAAGAAGAAGGGGATAGCTGACAAAAGGTGATAATGAGGGAGGGAGAGAGAGATGAAAGATTAGGAATAATGAAGGAAATTAGAATAGAATGGAGGGAACAGACGCAGCGAGAGAGTGTTAATGGGAACATGAGACAAAGACAATACCGAATGAAAGGGAGTAAAGATAGATTGATAAAGAGAGAGAGAGAGAGAGAGAGAGAGAGAGAGAGAGAGAGAGAAGAAGAAGAGGGAGGGAGGGAGTGTGGGAGGACAAGTGGTGTAAGACAGGTGGTGATGTCACTCCACCTCCTCCACCGGAGTTGTGTGTGTGTGTGTGTGTGTGTGTGTGTGTGTGTGTGTGTGTGTGTGTGTTTGTGTTTGTTTCAATGTTCTATAATTATCATTGACCTGGCTCTTAGGTTAGGTTAGGTTAGGTTAGGAGCTGCGGGGCTATGCATCACTTTATTACGGATATAATTTTATTGCTTAATCGTCTTACATATAATTAAGGAGAAGGGGATAATGTTATAGATATTAATGAGTACAATTAGAGGTAAGAGGGCCAGGTAAGAGGGCCAGGTAAGAGGGCCAGGTAGGAGGGCCAAGGTATAGGAAGGCCAGGGTAATGCAGAGACGTGTGATGGATGAAGGAAATTAAAAGCTAAATCACACACACACACACACATTGGTTATACTAAGACCATTGTGTTGTGTGTCAATTGGTTCTCGTTCAACCTTGTATATGTTTGTTGTTTTAGCCATGTTAGTCTGATTAAGAAGAGGTTAATCATCCTGGCTCATTCCTCCGTCCGTCAGTGAGTGAGTGACAAAGACCTATATAGAGGGAGCCTGTGTCACCGCTCATCATGTTGACTTTAACATTGTGAAGGGAAAAAAATAAACATTAAATATTGACTCAGGCATTATGAAAATTAAACACTAGAGCCGTCACCCAATTTTCTTGAGAGGAGCGTGTGTTTTGTGTGTGTCCTCTCTCTCTCTCTCTCTCTCTCTCTCTCTCTCTCTCTCTCTCTCTCTCTCTCTCTCTCTCTCTCTCTATCTCTCTACGTGTTTTGTTTTGTTTAGAAAACTTTTGATTGAGGCAGAAAATGACTCTTAACTTTGGCTATTTCACTGCTGTTCGGTGATGAGGTGTGTCGTTTGCTGTGTTGGTTGTTGTCATTGCTGTACTGTGCTATGGAGTTCTGTTGTCACTGCTGTGCTGTGCTGTGAATTTATCTTAGTCACTGCTGTACTGTGCTGTGATTTTATCTTAGTCACTGCTGTACTATGGAGTTCTGTTAGTCACTGCTGTACTGTGCTGTGGAGTTATCTTAGTCACTGCTGTACTGTGGAGTTATCTTAGTCACTGCTGTACTATGGAGTTCTGTTAGTCACTGCTGTACTGTGCTGTGGAGTTTTCTTAGTCACTGCTGTACTGTGGAGTTCTGTTAGTCACTGCTGTACTGTGGAGTTATCTTAGTCACTGCTGTACTGTGGAGTTCTGTTAGTCATTACTACTACTACACTACGATGCTGGCTGTCTCTTATCTTCAATCATATTAGAACAAACACCGAAAACACGTGAAACAAAAACACCACTAAACACCGAAAACGTGTGAAACATGAAAACAACACCCACTATACACCGAAAATACGTGAAACAAAAACACCACTAAACACCGAAAACACGTGAAAGATAAAAAAAAAAACCCACGAGAAACAGATGTAAAAAAAAAAAGACTATTGACTTGTCCCCGCGAGAATTATGGTAATAAAGGAAACATTTAACTTTATGATTAAAAAGAAAAAAAATGTATGTCCTTTGGTGCATACAGTAAAAACGCAGGAAAGAGAAAAAAAAAGAATAATGAAATGCAGTTTAGTCCTTTGGTTTTATTTATTTATTTATTTATTTATTTATTTATTTAAAGACTCGGAAGCGTTATTTGTTTTTGTTTTTCGATACAAACAAAAAACAAATACAATATGATATTTTTTTTTATGTAATCGCCCTCCCTCCCCACAACCCGCCCCCTCCCCCACAATTACCCCCTCCCCCACAATTGCCCCCTCCCCCACAATTACCCCATTCCCCACAATTGCCCCCTCCCCCCTAGTGCCCCCTCTCCCCTATGCCTCCCCACAATTACCCCCTCCCCCACAATTGCCCCCTCCCCCACAATTACCCCATTCCCCACAATTGCCCCCCTCCCTTAAAAAAATCCTGTGTTTATGAGATAGCATTGTGCGTTACGTCACTGTTATTTATACCACTCAGCGATGGAGGGGGTGGGGTTATGACCTGTCTGTCTGTCCTAAATTTCTCTCTCTGGTTTATTCATCGCAAAACAATAAAGGAAATGCAGTGAAACCTCCATATAACGGACTATATGGAGGAAGAGAGTCCGTTATATTTAGGTTTCACTGGGATATACGTAGACAATGTGGACCCTCGGTGGCCGTACTGTAAGGTGCCGCTGTAGGGTGTAAGCTATAGTAGGTTCACATTAATTTGCTGGATTTATGTAATTTTGTAATTGTTAAACCCAGTTAATTGGTGTTTATATATGATATTTAAATAATAAAACACCTAAACCCTTAAGACTAGGAAACACTAAACCTAAAATGGTAATTAGTAATGACAGGTATTTATTTCCTTAACATTATCATTATTAGTTGAAAATATTAAATTACAAAAAAAATTGTAAACATTTCTTTTTCTCGCCTTTGTTGACAAGTCACAAACTTCCGGGATTATACCGATGCTAATTTACATTTTTATTAACATTGTTTCTCGAGTCTTGTGTGTGTCGCCTCCAGGAGATTATTGCATATTTTTAAGATGACTTCTCGCTGCCTGATCCTCTGTCGTGGCGCCCAGAGCAGGAGGCAGGAGCTGATGGAAGGACATTTAGGAATTTCAGAAAACTGTTTATATATCACCAAGTGTGTAAGAAGTGTAACACGACTCTGGGCCGGAGATATAGAGCTGGGTATTACATCTCTTAAGCTTCGTCTTACATAGGATATAATGGGGGTGCTCAATAAACTAGCTCCTTTGCGTTGCTTGAAGAAAACGCCCAAACTCTCCTGTGTAGTGAACTATACACCACTAACTCACATGTAGAGTGTGTGTTACGTAGAGTGTGAAGACTAACAGTAGTGAAGAAATACAGTTCTGATAATATTATTAGGATTTATGTGAGCGTCAGGTAGAAAATCATAAAGAGAAATGCAGTATTTTGTTTGGGTTGGTCTCTCTCTCTCTCTCTCAACAACAACAACAACACACTTGTCCTTGATTTTCAGTATTACACACACACACACACACACACACACACACACACACACACTGCAAAGAAGTCCCACTACCCAACCAAATTACAACACCTAAAGCAGACCAACATCAGTCAATGGTATGGTAAGCTTAAAGAACTCTGTGGACTAAATAATAAGACACACCCCCTCCCCTTCCTTAGCCATCTCACTAATGTTGACGCAGCTGAGCAAACAAATAGCCATTTCGCTACTATATGCCAGACGCTCCCCCGGCTTGACACAACCACTCTCCCTGCTTACCTACCAGCCCCCCTTCCCACTGACTTAGTAGAAGAATTTGAAGTAGCAAAACGCCTGGACAAACTAAAATTATAACGCTCTACCACCCCCATTGACTTACCAATGAAACTCTTCAAGGAGTTCTCCCCGGAGCTTGCTAAACCCCTATGCTCCATCATCAATGCTTCTCTCAGTCAAGCCAGATGCCCAGCTGACTGGAAGACCTCTTATGTATCACCAGTGCCCAAGTCAACCAGCCCACAATCCTTAAAT
>NW_024733346.1:0-14762 GCF_018991925.1 Homarus americanus
AAATCCAGCTTCGAAACACGAGGATCCATATATATTTCATTAGCCCAATAAACCACACGGACTTCTACATATAATCAACACCTCACCCCACCAGGATTCGAACCCACGATCTTATAATTGTGACCGGGGAACACTACCTCTAGACAACCAGGACACTAAAAGCAGTCCTAGACTCTGTTATATTTCACACAAAGCCTGTTGAATGAGCTTATGGCGCAGTGAACCTCTAATTGGGACCACAGGTGCCGCATAGGTGATCAAGCAATGTTTTACCAAATCCGGCTTCGAAACACGAGGAACCATATATATTTCATTAGCCCAATAAAGCATGCGGACTTCTACATATAATCAACACCTCACCCCACAAGGATTTGAACCCACGATCTTATAATTGTGGCCGAGGAACGCTACCTCTGGGCCACCAGGACACTAAAAGCAGTCGTTAACGCTGTTATATTTCACACAAAGCCTGTTCAATGAGCTTATGGCGCCGTGAACCTCTAATGGGGACCACCAGTGCCGCTTAGGTGTTCAGAGCAACGTTTTACCAAATCCAGCTTCGAAACAGGAGGATCCATATTTATTTCATTAGTCCAATAAAGCACGTGAACTTCTACATATAATCACCACCTCACCCCACCAGGATTCGAACCCACGATCTTATAATTGTGACCGGAGAACGCTACCTCTGGGCCACCAGGACCATAAAAGCAGTCCTAGACTCTGCTATATTTCACACAAAGCCTGTTCAACGAGTTTATGGCGTTGTGAACCTCTAATGGGGACCACCAGTGCCGCTTAGGTGTTCAGAGCAACGTTTTACCAAATCCAGCTTCGAAACACGAGGATCCATATATATTTCATTAGCCCAATAAAGCACGCGGACTTCTACATATAATCAACACCTCACCCCACCAGGATTCAAACTCAAAATCTTATAATTGTGACCTGGGAACGCTACATGTGGATCACCAGGACACTAAAAGCAGTCCTAGACTCTGTTATATTTCACACAAAGCGTCTTCAACGAGCTTATGGCGCCGTGAACCTCTAATGAGGACCACCAGTGCCGCTTAGATGTTCAGAGTAACGTTTTACTAAATCCGGCTTCGAAACACGAGGATCCATATCTATTTCATTAGCCCAATAATGCACATGGACTTCTAAATATAATCAACACCTCACCCCACCAGCATTCAAACCCATGATCTTATAATTGTGACCGGGGAACGCTACCTCTGGGCCACCAGGACACTAAAAGCAGTCCTAGACGCTGTAATATTTCACCCAAAGCCTGTTGAACGAGCTTATGGCGCCGTGAACCTCTAATGGGGACCACCCGTGCCGCTTAGGTGATCAGAGCAACGTTTTACCAAGTCCGGCTTCGAAAAACGAGGATCCATATATATTTCATTAGCCCAATAAAGCACGCTGACTTCTACATATAATCAACACCTCACCCAACCAGGATTCAAACGCAAAATCTTATAATTGTGACCTGGGAATGCTACCTGTGGACCACCAGGACACTAAAAGCAGTCCTAGACTCTGTTATATTTCACGCAAAGCCTGTTCAAAGAGCTTATGGCGCCGTGAACCTCTACTCGGGACCACCAGTGACGCTTAGGTGTTCAGAGAAACGTTTTACCAAATCCCGCTTCGAAACACGAGGATCCATATATATTTCATTAGCCCAATAAAGCACGCGGACTTCTCCATATAATCAACACCTCACCCCACCAGGATTCGAACCCACGATCTTATGATTGTGACAGGGGAACGCTACCTCTGGGCCACCAGGACACTAAAAGCAGTCCTAGACTCTGTTATATTTCACACAAATCCTGTTGAATTAGCTTATGGCGCCGGGAACCTCTAATGGGGACCACCCGTGCTGCTTAGGTGATCAGAGCAATGTTTTACCAAATCCGGCTTCGAAACACGAGGATCCATATATATTTCATTAGCCCAATAAAGCACGCGGACTTCTACATATAATCTACACCTCAACCCACCAGGATTTGTACCCACGATCTAATAATTGTGACCGGGGAACGCTACCTCTGGACCACCAGGACACTAAAAGCAATCCTAGACTCTGCTATATTTCACACAAAGCCTGTTGAATGAGCTTATGGTGCCGTGAACGTCTAATAGGGACCACCCGTGCCACTTAGGTGATCAGAGCAACGTTTTACCAAATCCGGCTTCGAAACACGAGGATCCATATCTATTTTGTTAGCCCAATAAAGCAGGCAGATTTCTACATATAATTAACACCTCACCCCACCAGGATTCGAACCCACGATCTTATAATTGTGACCAGGGAATGCTACCTGTGGACCACCAGGACACTAAAAGCAGTCCTAGACTCTGCTATATTTCACACAAAGCCTGTTCAACGAGCTTATGGCGCTGTGAACCACTATAGGGGACCACCCGTGCCGCTTCGATGATCAGAACAACGTTTTACCAAATCCGGCTTCGAAACACGAGGATCCATATATATTTCATTAGCCCAATAAAGCACGCGGACTTCTTCATATAATTAACACCTCACCCCACCAGGATTCGAACCCACGATCTTCTAATTGTGACCGGGGAACGCTACCTCTGGGCCACCAGGACACTAAAAGCAGTCCTAGACTCTGCTATGTTTCACACAAAGCCTGTTCAACGAGCTTTTGGCGCCGTGAATCTCTAATGGGGACCACCCGTGCCGCTTAGGTGGTCAGAGCAACGTTTTACCAAATGCTGCTTCGAAACACGAGGATCCATATATATTTCATTAGCCCAATAAAGCACGCGGACTTCTACATATAATCAACACCTCACCCCACCAGGATTTGAACCCACGATCTTATATTGGGACCGGGGGACGCTACCTCTGGGCCACCAGGAACAATAAAAGCAGTCCTAGACTCTACTATATTTCACACCAAGCCTGTTGAATGAGCTTATGGCGCCGTGAACCTCTAATGGGGACCACCCGTGCCGCTTAGGTGTTCAGAGTAACGTTTTACCAAATCCCGCTTCGAAACACGAGGATCCATATCTATTTTATTAGCCCAATAAAGCACGCAGATTTCTACATATAATTAACACCTCACCCCACCAGGATTCGAACCCACGATCTTATAATTGTGGCCGAGGAACGCTACCTCTGGACCACCAGGACACTAAAAGCAGTCGTAGACGCTGTTATATTTCACACAAAGCCTGTTCAATGAGCTTATGGCGCCGTGAACCTCTAATGGGGACCACCTGTGCCACTAAGGTGATCAGAGCAACGTTTTACCAAATCAGGCTTCAAAACAGGAGGATCCATATTTATTTCATTAGTCCAATAAAGCACGTGAACTTCTACATATAATCACCACCTCACCCCACCAGGATTCGAACCCACGATCTTATAATTGTGACCGGAGAACGCTACCTCTGGGCCACCAGGACCATAAAAGCAGTCCTAGACTCTGCTATATTTCACACAAAGCCTGTTCAACGAGCTTATGGCGTTGTGAACCTCTAATGGGGACCACCCGTGCCGCTTAGGTGATCAGAGCAACGTTTTACCAAGTCCGGCTTCGAAAAACGAGGATCCATATATATTTCATTAGCCCAATAAAGCACGCTGACTTCTACATATAATCAACACCTCACCCAACCAGGATTCAAACGCAAAATCTTATAATTGTGACCTGGGAACGCAACATGTGGTTCACCAGGACACTAAAAGCAGTCCTAGACTCTGTTGTATTTCACACAAATCCTGTTGAATGAGCTTATGGCGCCGTGAACCTCTAATGGGGACCACCCGTGCTGCTTAGGTGATCAGAGCAATGTTTTACCAAATCCGGTTTCGAAACACGAGGATCCATATATATTTCATTAGCCCAATAAAGCACGCGGACTTCTACATATAATCAACACCTCAACCCACCAGGATTTGTACCCACAATCTAATAATTGTGACTGGGGAACGCTACCTCTGGACCACCAGGACACTAAAAGCAGTCCTAGACTCTGCTATATTTCACACAAAGCCTGTTGAATGAGCTTATGGTGCCGTGAACGTCTAATGGGGACCACCCGTGCCACTTAGGTGATCAGAGCAACGTTTTACCAAATCCGGCTTCGAAATACGAGGATCCATATCTATTTTATTAGCCCAATAAAGCATGCAGATTTCTACATATAATTAACACCTCAACCCACCAGGATTCGAACCCTCGATCTTATAATTGTGACCAGGGAATGCTACCTGTGGACCACCAGGACACTAAAAGCAGTCCTAGACTCTGCTATATTTCACAAAAAGCCTGTTCAAAGAGCTTATGGCGCCTTGAATCTCTATAGGGGACCACAAGTGCCGCATAGGTGTTCAGAGTAACGTTTTTCCAAATCCGGCTTCGAAACACGAGGATCCATATATATTTCATTAGCCCAATAAAGCACGCGTACTTCTACATATAATCAACACCTCACCCCCACCAGGATTCTAAACCACGATCTTATAATTGTGAACAGGGAACGCTACCTGTGGACCACCATAACACTAAAAGCAGTCCTATACTCTGTTATATTTCACACAAAGCCTGTTGAATGAACTTATGGCGCATTGAACCTCTAAAGGGGATCACCCGTGCCGCTAAGGTGATCAGAGCAATGTTTTACGAAATCCGGCTTCGAAACACGAGTATCCTTATATATTTCATTAGCGCAATAAAGCACGCGGACTTCTAGATATAATCAACACCTCACCCCACCATGATTGGAAACCACGATCTTATAATTGTGACCAGGGAACGCTACCTCTGGGCCACCAGGACACTAAAAGCAGTCCTAGACGCTGTTATATTTCACACAAAGCCTGTTCCACGAGCCAGGTACCGCAGGAACTCTTGGCCAAAATTCACCTGTGGCTACTTTAGGGTGTGTTCAGAGAATGCCACCAAAATAGAGCCTTTAAAATGCAATTATGATCCAAATATATTTCAGGCCAAACCCTACCAGCCACCTCGACTTCTGCATGAGAATCAATTTCACTCCCCACCAGGGTTCAACCAGACGGAATGTGACTGGGGAACGCTACTCTGGGCCACCAGGACACTTAAAGTGCTGAATTCAGACTGGAGATTTCACAAAGCTCACAATTCAATGAGCTATGCCGAACTTTAATGGGGACCAATTGCAGCCGCTTTTAGGGTGACTCTGCATTAACGTTTTACCTAAATCCCGGCTTCGAAAACACTATGATCATATATTTTTACCAAATAAAGCACGGATTTTAATGATAATCAACACCTCACCCCACCAGGATTCGAACTCACGACCCCAAACAGATCGTGGAACGCTACCTCTGGGCCACCAGGACAATAAAAGCAGTCCAAGTCTCTACTATATTTCACACAAAGCTGTTCAACGACCTTATGGCTTCATGAACCTCTAATGGGGACCACCTGTGCCGCTTAGGTGATCAGAGCAATGTTTTACCAAATCCGGCTTCGAAACACGAGGATCCATATATATTTCATTAGACCAATAAAGCACGCGGACTTCTACATATAATCAACACCTCAACCCACCGGGATTTGTACCCACGATCTTATAATTGTGACCGGGAACGCTACCTCTGGACCACCAGGACACAAAAAGCAGTCCTAGACTCTGCTATATTTCACACAAAGCCTGTTGAATGAGCTTATGGTGCCGTGAACGTCTAATGGGGACCACCCGTGCCGCTTAGGTGATCAGAGCAACGTTTTACCAAATCCAGCTTCGAAGACCGAGGATCCATATATATTTCATTAGCCCAATATAGCACGCGTACTTCTACATATAACCAACACCTCACCCCACCAGGATTCAAACCCAAAATCTTATAATTGTGACCATGGAATGCTACCTCTGGACCACCAGGACACTAAAAGCAGTCCTAGACTCTGTTATATTTCACACAAAGCCTGTTCAACGAGGTTATGGCGCCGTGAACCTCTAATGGGGACTACCCGTATCACGTAGGTGGTCAGAGTAACGTTTTACCAAATCCGTCTTCGAAACACGAGGATCCATATGTATTTCATTAGCCCAATAAAGCACGCGGACTTCTAAATACAATGAACACCTCACCCCGCCAGGTTCTAAACCACGATCGTATAATTGTGAACGAGGAACGCTACCTGTGGACCACCAGAACACCCCAAAAGCAGTCCTACACTCTGTTAAAATTTCACACAAAGCCTGTTAAAGGATAGACTTATGGCGCCATGAACCTCTAAAGGGGATCACCAGTGCCGCTAAGGTGATCAGAGCAATGTTTTACGAAATCCGGCTTCGAAACACGAGTATTCTCATATATTTCATTAGCGCAATAAAGCACGCGGACTTCTAGATATAATCAACACCTCAGCCCACCATGATTCGAAACCACGATCTTATAATTGTGACCAGGGAACGCTACCTCTGGGCCACCAGGACACTAAAAGCAGTCCTAGACGCTGTTATATTTCACACAAAGCCTGTTCAACGAGCTTATAGCGTCGTGAACCTCTAATGGGGACCACCCGTGCCACTTAGGTGTTCAGAGTAACGTTTTACCAAATGCGGCTTCGAAACACGAGGATCCAAATATATTTTATTAACCCAATAAAGCACTCGGACTTCTACATATAATCAACACCTCACCCCACCAGGGTTCGAACCCACGATCTTATAATTGTGACCGGGGAACGCTACCTCTGGGCCACCAGGACACTAAAAGCAATCCTAGACTCTGTTATATTTCACACAAAGCCTGATCAATGAGCTTATGGCGCCGTGAACCTCTAATGGGGACCACCCGTGCCGCTTAGGTGATCAGAGCAACGTTTTACCAAATCCGGCTTCGAAACACGAGGATCGATATATATTTCATTAGGCTAATAAAGCACGCAGATTTTAACATATAATCAACACCTCACCCCACCAGGATTCGAACCTACGATCTTAAAATTGTGACCGGGGAACGCTACCTCTGGGCCACCAGGACAATAAAGCAGTCCAAGTCTCTACTATATTTCACACAAAGCCTGTTCAACGACCTTATGGCTCCATGAACCTCAAATGGGGACCACCTGTGCCGCTTAGGTGATCAGAGCAACGTTTTACCAAATCCGGCTTCGAAACACGAGGATCCATATATATTTCATCAGCCCAATAAAGCACGCAGACTTCTACATATAATCAACACCTCACCCCACCAGGATTTGAACCCACGATCTTATAATTGTGACCGGGGAATGCTACCTCTGGGCCACTAGGACAATAAAAGCAGTCCTAGACTCTATTATATTTCACACAAATCCTGTTGAATGAGCTTATGGCGCCGTGAACCTCTAATGGGGACCACCCGTGCCGCTTAGGTGATCAGAGCAATGTTTTACCAAATCCGGCTTCGAAACACGAGGATCCATATATATTTCATTAGCCCAATAAAGCACGCGGACTTCTACATATAATCAACACCTCAACCCACCAGGATTTGTACCCACGATCTAATAATTGTGACTGGGGAACGCTACCTCTGGACCACCAGGACACTAAAAGCAGTCCTAGATTCTGCTATATTTCACACAAAGCCTGTTGAATGAGCTTATGGTGCCGTGAAAGTCTAATGGGGACCACCCGTGCCACTTAGGTGATCAGAGCAACGTTTTACCAAATCCGGCTTCGAAACACGAGGATCCATATCTATTTTATTAGCGCAATAAAGCACGCAGATTTCTACATATAATTAACACCTCACCCCACCAGGATTCGAACCCACGATCTTATAATTGTGACCAGGGAATGCTACCTGTGGACCACCAGGACACTAAAAGCAGTCCTAGACTCTGCTATATTTCACACAAAGCCTGTTCAACGAGCTTATGGCGCCGTGAATCTCTATAGGGGACCACCAGTGCCGCATAGGTGTTCAGAGTAACGTTTTACCAAATCCGGCTTCGAAACACGAGGATCCATATATATTTCATTAGCCCAATAAAGCACGCGTACTTCTACATATAATCAACACCTCACCCCCACCAGGATTCTAAACCACGATCTTATAATTGTGAACAGGGAACGCTACCTGTGGACCACCAGAACACTAAAAGCAGTCCTACACTCTGTTATATTTCACACAAAGCCTGTTGAATGAACTTATGGCGCCATGAACCTCTAAAGGGGATCACCCGTGCCGCTAAGGTGATCAGAGCAATGTTTTACGAAATCCGGCTTCGAAACACGAGTATCCTTATATATTTCATTAGCGCAATAAAGCACGCGGACTTCTAGATATAATCAACACCTCACCCCACCATGATTCGAAACCACGATCTTATAATTGTGACCAGGGAACGCTACCTCTAGGCCACCAGGACACTAAAAGCAGTCCTAGACGCTGTTATATTTCACACAAAGCCTGTTCAACGAGCTTATAGCGCCGTGAACCTCTAATGGGGACCACCCGTGCCACTTAGGTGTTCAGAGTAACGTTTTACCAAATGAGGCTTCGAAACACGAGGATCCAAATATATTTCATTAACCCATTAAAGCACTCGGACTTCTACATATAATCAACACCTCACCCCACCAGGGTTCGAACCCACGATTTTATAATTGTGACCGGGGAACGCTACCTCTGGGCCACCAGGACACTAAAAGCAATCCTAGACTCTGTTATATTTCACACAAAGCCTGTTCAATGAGCTTCTGGCGCCGTGAACGTCTAATGGGGACCACCCGTGCCGCTTAGGTGATCAGAGCAACGTTTTACCAAATCCAGCTTCGAAGAACGAGGATCCATATATATTTCATTAGCCCAATATAGCACGCGTACTTCTACATATAACCAACACCTCACCCCACCAGGATTCAAACCCAAAATCTTATAATTGTGACCATGGAATGCTACCTGTGGACCACCAGGACACTAAAAGCAGTCCTAGACTCAGCTATTTTTCAAACAAAGCCTGTTCAACGAGCTTATGGCGCCGTGAATCTCTATAGAGGACCACCAGTGCCGCATAGGTGTTCAGAATAACGTTTTACCAAATCCGGCTTCGAAACACGAGGATCCATATATATTTCATTAGCCCAATAAAGCACGCGTACCTCTACATATAATCAACACCTCACCCCCACCAGGATTCTAAACCACGATCGTATAATTGTGAACAGGGAACGCTACCTGTGGACCACCAGAACACTAAAAGCAGTCCTACACTCTGTTATATTTCACACAAAGCCTGTTGAATGAACTTATGGCGCCATGAACCTCTAAAGGGGATCACCCGTGCCGCTAAGGTGATCAGAGCAATGTTTTACGAAATCCGGCTTCGAAACACGAGTATTCTCATATATTTCATTAGCGCAATAAAGCACGCGGACTTCTAGATATAATCAACACCTCAGCCCACCATGATTCGAAACCACGATCTTATAATTGTGACCAGGGAACGCTACCTCTGGGCCACCAGGACACTAAAAGCAGTCCTAGATGCTGTTATATTTCACACAAAGCCTGTTCAACGAGCTTATGGCGCCGTGAACCTCTAATGGGGACCACCCGTGCCACTTAGGTGTTCAGAGTAACGTTTTACCAAATGCGGCTTCGAAACACGAGGATCCAAATATATTTCATTAACCCAATAAAGCACTCCGACTTCTACATATAATCAACACCTCACCCCACCAGGGTTCGAACCCACGATCTTATAATTGTGACCGGGGAACGCTACCTCTGGGCCACCAGGACACTAAAAGCAATCCTAGACTCTGTTATATTTCACACAAAGCCTGTTCAATGAGCTTATGGCGCCGTGAACCTCTAATGGGGACCACCCGTGCCGCTTAGGTGATCAGAGCAACGTTTTACCAAATCCGGCTTCGAAACACGAGGATCGATATATATTTCATTAGGCTAATAAAGCACGCAGATGTTAACATATAATCAACACCTCACCCCACCAGGATTCGAACCTACGATCTTAAAATTGTGACCGGGGAACGCTACCTCTGGGCCACCAGGACAATAAAAGCAGTCAAGTCTCTACTATATTTCACACAAAGCCTGTTCAACGACCTTATGGCTCCATGAACCTCAAATGGGGACCACCTGTGCCGCTTAGGTGATCAGAGCAACGTTTTTCCAAATCCGGCTTCGAAACACGAGGATCCATATATATTTCATCAGCCCAATAAAGCACGCAGACTTCTACATATAATCAACACCTCACCCCACCAGGATTTGAACCCACGATCTTATAATTGTGACCGGGGAACGCTATATCTGGGCCTCCAGGAAAATAAAAGCAGTCCTAGACTCTGCTATATTTCACACAAAGCCTGTTCAACGAGCTTATGGCGCCGTGAACCTCTAATGGGGACCACCCGTGCCGCTTAGGTGATCAGAGCAACGTTTTAACCAAATGCGGCTTCGAAACACGAGGATCCATATATATTTCATTAGCCCAATAAAGCACGCGGACTTCTTCATATAATCAAAACCTCACCCCACCAGGATTCGAACCCACGATCTTCTAATTGTGACCGGGGAACGCAACCTCTGGGCCACCAGGACACTAAAAGCAGTCCTAGACTCTGCTATGTTTCACACAAAGCCTGTTCAACGAGCTTTTGGCGCCGTGAACCTCTAATGGGGACCACCCGTGCCGCTTAGGTGGTCAGAGCAACGTTTTATCAAATGCGGCTTCGAAACACGAGGATCCATATATATTTCATTAGCCCAATAAAGCACGCGGACTTCTACATATAATCAACACCTCACCCCACCAGGATTTGAACCCACGATCTTATAATTGTGACCGGGGGACGCTACCTCTGGGCTACCAGGAACAATAAAAGCAGTCCTAGACTCTGCTATATTTCACACAAAGCCTGTTCAACGAGCTTAAGGCACCGTAAACCTCTAATGAGGACCACCCGTGCCGCTTAGGTGATCAGAGCAACGTTTTACCAAATGCGGCTTCGAAACACGAGGATCCATATATATTTCATCAGCCCAATAAAGCACGCGGACTTCTTCATATAATCAACACCTCACCTCACCAGGATTTGAACCCACGATCTTATAATTGTGACCGGGGGCCGCTACCTCTGGGCCTGGGAACAATACAAGCAGTCCTAGATTCTACTATATTTCACACAAAGCCTGTTCAACGAGCTTTTGGCGCCGTGAACCTCTAATGGGGACCACCCGTGCCGCTTAGGTGATCAGAGCAACGTTTTACCAAATCCGGCTTCGAAACACGAGGATCCATATATATTTCATTAGCCCAATAAAGCACGCAGACTTCTCCATATAATCAACACCTCACCCCACCAGGATTTGAACCCACGATCTTAAAATTGTGACCGGGGAATGCTACCTCTGGGCCACCAGGACAATAAAAGCAGTCCTAGACTCTGCTATATTTCACACAAAGCCTGTTCAACGAGCTTATGGCGCCGTGAACCTCTAATGGGGACCACCCGTGCCGCTTAGGTGATCAGAGCAACGTTTTACCAAATCCTGCTTCGAAACACGAGGATCCATATATATTTCATTTGGCTAATAAAGCACGCAGATTTTAACATATAATCAACACCTCACCCCACTAGGATTCGAAGCTACGATCTTGAAATTGTGACCGGGGAACGCTACCTCTGGGCCACCAGGACAATAAAAGCAGTCCAATTCTCTACTATATTTCACACAAAGCCTGTTCAACGACCTTATGGCTCCATGGACCTCTAATGCGGACCAACCGTGCCGCTTAGGTGGTCAGAGCAACCTTTTACCAAATGCGGCTTCGAAACACGAGGATCCATATATATTTCATTAGCCCAATAAAGCACGCGGACTTCTACATATAATCAACACCTCACCCCACCAGGATTTGAACCCACGATCTTATAATTGTGACCTGGGGACGCTACCTCTGGGCCACCAGGAGCAATAAAAGCAGTCCTAGACTCTGCTATATTTCACACAAAGCCTGTTCAACGTGCTTAAGGCACCGTAAACCTCTAATGAGGACCACCCGTGCCGCTTAGGTGATCAGAGCAACGTTTTACCAAATGCGGCTTCGAAACACGAGGATCCATATATATTTCATTAACCCAATAAAGCATGCGGACTTCTACATATAATCAACACCTCACCTCACCAGGATTTGAACCCACGATCTTATAATTGTGACCGGGGGACGCTACCTCTGGGCCACCAGGAACAATACAAGCAGTCCTAGACTCTACTATATTTCACACAAAGCCTGTTCAACGAGCTTTTGGCGCCGTGAACCTCTAATGGGGACCACCCGTGCCGCTTAGGTGATCAGAGCAACGTTTTACCAAATCGGCAAGAAACCACGAGGGATCCATGCCTGTATTTCATTAACCCCAATAAAGCACTTGAACTTCTCCATATAATCAACACCTCACCCCACCAGGATTTGAACCCACGATCTTATAATTGTGACCGGGGAATGCTACCTCTCGGCCACTAGGACAATAAAAGCAGCCCTAGACTCTGCTATATTTCACACAAAGCCTGTTCAACGAGCTTATGGCGCTGTGAACCACTATAGGGGAACCACCCGTGCCGCTTAGGTGATCAGAGCAACGTTTTACCAAATGCGGCTTCGAAACACGAGGATCCATATATATTTCATTAGCCCAATAAACCACGTGGACTTCTTAATTTAATCAACACCTCACCCCACCAGGATTTGAACCCACGATCTTCTAATTGTGACGGGGGAACGCTACCTCTGGCCCACCAGGACAATAAAAGCAGTCCTAGACTCTGCTATATTTCACACAAAGCCTGTTCAACGAGCTTATGGCGCTGTGAACCACTATAGGGGAACCACCACGTGCGGCTTGGTGATCAGAGCAACGATTTTACCAGTAGGCTTCCCAGAAACCACGAGGATCATAGGCTATTCGTGGCCCAATAAAACGCGTGGACTTCTTAATTTAGCATCGCCTCACCAGGTTTGGGCGATCCTTTAATGGGTGGCGGGAGCATACCTCTGGGCCGCGGGTAATAAAGCAGTCTAGACTCTGCTATATTTCACTTTTTAAAGCCTGTTCAACGAGCTTATGCGTAGACACTATGGGGACCACCGTGCCGCTTAGGTGATCAGGCAACGTTTTACGCAAATCCTGCTTGAGAAACACGGGATCCGCCTCTGTTCATTTTGAAATAAGCGGCGCCAGATTTTAACATATAATCAACACCTCACCCCACTAGGATTCGAAGCTACGATCTTAAAATTGTGACCGGGGAACGCTACCTCTGGGCCACCAGGACAATAAAAGCAGTCCAATTCTCTACTATATTTCACACAAAGCCTGTTCAACGACCTTATGGCTCCATGAACCTCTAATGGGGACCACCCGTGCCGCTTAGGTGATCAGAGCAACGTTTTGCTAAATTGGCTTCGAAACACGAGGATCCATATATATTTCATTAGCCCAATAAAGCACGCGGACTTCTACATATAATCAACACCTCACCCCACCAGGATTTGAACCCGCGATCTTATAATTGTGACGGGGGAACGCTACCTCTGGGCCACCAGGACAATAAAAGCAGTCCTAGACTCTGCTATATTTCACACAAAGCCTGTTCAACGAGTTTATGGCGCTGTGAACCACTATAATGGGACCACCCGTGCCGCTTAGGTGACCAGATCAACGTTTTACCAAATGCGGCTTCGAAACACAAAGATCCATATATATTTCATTAGCCCAATAAAGTAGGCAGACTTCTACATATAATCAGCACCTCACCCCACCAGGATTTGAACCCACGCTCTTATAATTGTGACCGGGGAACGCTACCTCTGGGCGACAAGGACAATAAAAGCAGTCCTAGACTCTACTATATTTCACACAAAGCCTGTTCAGCGAGCTTCCCCTTGGCGCCGTGAACCTCTAATGGGGACCACCCGTGCTGCTTAGGTGATCAGACCAAAATTTTACCAAATGCGGCTTCGAAACAAGAAGGATCCATATATATTTCATTAGCCCAATAAAGCACGCTTACTTCTACATATAATCAACACCTCACCCCACCAGGATTTGAACCCACGATCTTATAATTGTGACCGGGGAATGCTACCACTGGGCCACTAGGACAATAAAAGCAGTGCTAGACTCTACTATATTTCACACAAAGCCTATTCAACGAGCTTATGGCGCTGTGAACCACTATAGGGGACCACCCGTGCCGCTTAGGTGATCCGAGCAACGTTTTACCATATGCGGTTTCGAAACCCGAGGATCCATATATATTTCATTAGTCCAATAAAGCACGAAGACTTCTACATATAATCAAAGCCTCACCCCACCAGGATTTGAAGCCACGATCTTATAATTGTGACCGGGGAACGCTACCTCTGGGCCACCAGGACAATAAAAGCAGTCCTAGACTCTACTATATTTCACAAAGAGCCTGTTCAACGACCTTATGGCGCCATGAACCTCTAATGGGGACCACCCGTGCCGCTTAGGTGATCAGAGCAACGTTTTAACAAATGAGGCGTCGAAACAAGGAGGATCCATATATATTTCATTAGCCCAATAAAGCACGCGGACTTCTACATATAATCAACACCTCACCCCACCAGGATTTGAACCCACGATCTTATAATTGTGACCGGGGAAAGCTACCTCTGGGCCACCAGGACAATAAAAGCAGTCCTAGACTCTACCATATTTCACACAAAGCC
>NW_024733347.1:0-10568 GCF_018991925.1 Homarus americanus
TACCATGATCCGGGGTATGAGGCCAGGCACCTTCAGTGCCGTGACCCGGGGTGTGAGGCCAGGCACCCCTTCAGTGACATGACCCGGGGTGTGAGGCAGGCACCCTCCAGCACCATGACCCGGGGTGTGAGGCCGGGAACCGTTTCAACCCCATGACCGTGGTGTGAGGGCTGGGCACCCTTTAGGTCCATGACCTGGGTGTGAGGACCGTGCACTTAGTGCCATGACGGGGTGTGAGGACAGGCACCTTCAGTGTCAGAACCGGGGTGTGAGGGCCCGGCACCCTTTCAGTGCCATGAAACGGGGTGTGAGGTCGGGCACCCTACAGTGCTGTGAACTGGGGTGTGAGGGCCAGGCACCCCTTCACATGACCCAGGGGTGTGAGGGTACGGCACCACTTCAGTGAAATGAATCAGGGGTGTGAGGGCCGGGCACCCCTTCAGCACCATACCCAGAGTGTTGGGGCGGGCTCGATTTCAGTGCCAAGAATTGGGTGTGAGTGCCGGGCACCTATCAGCACCATGACCCGGGTGTGATGGCTGGTTGCTTCAACCCCATGACCCGGGTTGTGAGGCCAGGCACCCCTCAGGCACCATGACCCGGGTGTGAGGGCCAGGCACCTTCAGTGCCATGAATCGGGGTGTGAAAGCCGGGAACCCCTTCAGCACCATGACCCGGGGTGTGAGGGCCAGGCACCCATACAGTGCTTTGAAAAGGGTGTGTGGTCCGGCACCTCACTTGACCCGGGGTGTTAGGGCCAGGCACCCTCCAGCAAGACCCGGGGTGTGAGCGCCGGTCACCCATAAGTGACATGAGCCGGGGTGTGGGGGCAGGGCACCCTACAGTGTTATGAACCGGGGTGTGAGGGCCGGGCACCTCTTCACATGACCCGGTGTAGGGGGGCACCCCATAGCACCATGACCCGGGTGTGAGGGCGGGGCACCTTCAGTACCATGACCTGGGGTGTGAGGGCCAGGCACCCTTCAGTGAAATCACCGGGGATGTGAGCTGGACACCTTCATTGACATAACCAGGATGAGAGGCGGGCACCCTTTCAGTGACATGACCCGTGAGGGCGGGCACCCTCAACACCATGACGTGATGAGGGCCGGGCTTTGTAACTGACGGGGTGCAGGGCGGGCCCTCCAGCACCATGACCGGGGTGTGAGCGCGGGCACCCCTAAAGTGACATGAGCCGGGTGTGGGGCAGGGCACCCCTACAGTGTTATGGACCGGGGTGTGAGGCGGGCACCTCTTCCACATGACCCGGGGTGGGGCCAGGCACCCCATTGCTGCCGCAGGGTGTGAGGGCAGGGCACCTTCAGCACCATGATCCCACTGTGTTAGGCCGGGCTCGATTTCAGTGCAAGAACCGGGGTGTGAGGGCCGGGCACCCATCTTCACTTGGGTTGTGAGGTTCAGGCACACCTTCAGTGACATGACCCGGGTGGTGAGGGTTCGGGCACACCTCAGCACCATGACCAGGTGTGAGCGCCAGGCACCCATAAGTGACATGGGCCGGGGTGTGGGGGCGGGCACCCACCAGTGTTATGAACCGGGTGTGAGGCCGGGCCTCTTCACATGACCAGGGTGTAAGGGCAGGCACCCATTGCACCATGACCCGGGTGTGAGGCCAGGGCACCCCTTCAGTACCATGACCCGGGGTTTTAGTGCCAGGCACCCCTTCAGTGAAATCACCGGGGTGTGAGGTGAGCTTATCTGACACCTGGGATGAGGGCCGGGAACCCCTTCAGTGCCATGACCCGGGGTGTGAGGGCCGGGCACCCCTTCAATGACATGACCTGGGGTTTGAGGGCCGGACACCCTTTCAGTGACATGACCCGGGGTGTGAGGTTCGGGCACACCTCCAGCACCATGAAACGGGGTGTGAGGTTCGGGCACACCTTCAGTGCCATGACCCGGGGTGTGAGGGCCGGGAACCCCTTCAGCACCATGATCCAGGGTGTTAGGGCCGGGCTCGATTTCAGTGCCAAGAACCGGGGTGTGAGGGCCGGGCACCCCATCAGCACCATAACCCGGGGTGTGAGGTTCGGGCACACCTTCAATGACATGACCCAGGGTGTGAGGTTCGGGCACACCTTCAATGACATGACCCGGGGTTTGAGGGTCGGGGACCTTTTCAGTGCCATGAATCGGGGTGTGAAAGCCGAGCATCCCTTCAGCACCATGACCCGGGGTGTGAGGGCCAGGCACCCCTGCAGTGCCATGACCCTGGGTGTGAGGGACGGGCACCCCTCCACCACCATGACCCGGGGTGTGAGGGCCGGGAACCGTTTCAACCCCATGACCAGTGGTGTGAGGGCTGGGCACCCCTTTAGGTCCATGACCTGGGGTGTGAGGGCCGTGCACCCCTTCAGTGCCATGACCCGGGGTGTGAGGGCCGGGCACCCCTTCAGTGTCATGAATCGGGGTGTGAGGGCCCGGCACCCTTTCAGTGTCATGAAACGGGGTGTGAGGTCCGGGCACCCCTACAGTGCTGCGAACTGGTGTGTGAGGGCCGGGCACCCCTTCACATGACCCGGGGTGTGAGGGTCCGGCACCAGTTCAGTGAAATAAATCGGGGTGTGAGGGCCGGGCACCCATTCAGCACCATTACCCAGAGTGTTAGGGCTGGGCTCGATTTCAGTGCCAAGAATCGGGGTGCGAGGGCCGGGAACCCCATCAGCACCATGACCCTGGGTGTGATGGCAGGGAACCACTTCAACCCCATGACCCGGGGGTGGGGAGGGAGCCAGGCACCATGACCCTGAGGTGTGAGGGTCAGTTCCTTCAGTGCTAGAATCGGGGGAAAGCTGGGAACCCCTTCTGCACCATGACCTGGGGTGTAAAAGCCAGGCACCCCTTCAGCACCATGACCCGGAGTGTGAGGGACAGGCACCCCTTCAGTGCCATGACCTGGGGTGTGACGGCCGGGCACCCCTCCAGCACCATGACCCGGGGTGTGAGGGCCGGGAACCGCTTCAACCCCATGACCCGTGGTGTGAGGGCCGGGCACCCCTTTAGGTCCATGACCCGGGGTGTGAGGGCCGTGCACCCCTTCAGTGCTATGACCCGGGGTGTGAGGGCCAGGAACCCTTTCAGTGCCATGAAACGGGGTGAGGGCCGGGCACCCTTTCAGTGCGTTGAAACGGGGTGTGAAGGCCGGGCACCCCTACAGTGCTGGACTGGTGTAGGCCAGGCACCTTCCATAACCCTGGTGTGGTCCAGCACCACTTCAGTGAAATGAATCAGGGGTGTGAGGGCCGGGCACCTTCAGCATCATTACAAAGAGTGTTAGGGCCGGGCTCGATTTCAGTGCCAGAATCGGGTGTGAGGGCAGGCACCCATCAGCACCATGACCGGGGTGGGATGGCAGGAACACTTCAACCCCATGACCCGGGTGTGAGCCGGGCACCCCTCAGGCACCATGACCCGGGGTGTGAGGGCCAGGCACCCCTTCAGTGAAATCAGCGGGGTGTGAGCTGGGCACCTTCATTGACATGACCGGGATGAGGCGGGCACTCTTGTGAAATGACCGGGGAGTGAGGCGGGCACCCCTCAGCACCATGACCTGGGGTGTGAGGGCCGGAACCCTTCAGTGTCATGACCCGGGGTGTGGGGCCAGGCACCCCTCCAGTGCCATGACCCGGGGTGTGAGGGCCGGAACCCCTTCAGTGCCATGACCCGGGGTGTGAGCCGGGGCACCTTCAATGACATAACCCGGGGTTTGAGGCGGACACCTTTCAGTGACATGACCCGGGGTGTGAGGTTCAGGCACACCTCCAGCACCATGACCCTGGGTGAGGTTCAGGGCACACCTTCAGTGCCATGACCGGGGTGTGAGGGCCAGGCACCCCTTCAGCATCATGATCCAGGGTGTTAGGGCCGGGCTCGATTTCAGTGCCAATAACCGGGGTGTGAGGCGGGCACTAGCACCATAACCCGGGGTGTGAGGTTCAGGCACACCTCAACACCCGGGGTGTGAAGTTCAGGCACACCTTCAATGACATGACCCGGGGTGTGAGGGGCCAGGCACTGCAGTGCCATGACCCGGGGTCGAGGGCGGGCACCCTCCAGCACCATGACCTGGGGTGTGAGGGCCGGGAACCGTTTCAACCCAATGACCCGTGGTGTGAGGGCTGGGCACCTTTAGGTCCATGACCTGGGGTGTGAGCCATGCACCCCTTCAGTGCCATGACCCGGGGTGTGAGGGCCAGGCACCCCTTCAGTGTCAGAACCGGGGTGTGAGGGCCAGCACCCCTTCAGTGAAATTACCGGGGTGTGAGGCTGGGCACCTTCCTTGAATAACCGGGATGAGGGCGGGCACCCTTTCAGTGACATGACCGGGGTGTGAGGGCCGGGCACCCTCCAGCACCATGACCCGGGATGAGGGCCGCCAGGCACACTCAGCCAACATGACCCGGGGTGTGGGGTGGGCACCCCTCAGCACCATGACCGGGGTGTGAGCCAGGAACACTTCAGTGTCATGACCGGGTGTAGAGGGCCGGGCACCCTCAACTTTCCCACATAGACAGGTGTGAGGGCAGAACCTTCAGTGCCATATTTGGGGTGTGAGGAGCCGGGCACCTTCAATGACATGACCCGGGGTTTGAGGGCCGGACACCTTTCAGTGGCTATGACCCAGGGCATGAGGTTCGGGCACACCTCCAGCACCATGACCCGGGTGTGAGGTTCAGGCACACCGCCGAAGTGCCATGACCCAGGGTGTGAGGACGAACCCCTTCAGCACCATGATCAGGGTGTTAGGGCCGGGTCTCGGTACCGTGCAGAACCCGGGGGTGTGAGGCAGGCACCCCATCAGCACCACCAACTTCCCGGGCTGTGGTCGGGCACACACCTTCAATGACGCGGCCAGGGTGTGAGGGACAGGCACCCTCCACCACCTGGCCAGGGTGTGAGGGCCAGGAACGTTTTCAATCCCACCAGCCAATGGTGTAGCGAGGCTGGGCACCTTTGGGTCCGCGGCCTGCAAGTGTGGGGCCGTGCACCCCTTCATCTCATGACCCAGGGTGTGAGGCCGGGCACCCTCTCAGTGTGAACAAGGGTGTGAGGCTGGACACCCCTGCAGTGCCATGACCCTGGGTCAGCCGAGGAACGGGCACCCCACCACCACATGACCCAGGAGTGTGAGGGCCGAGACCGTTTCAACCCCATGACCCGTGGTGTGAGGGCTGGGCACCCCTTTAGGTCATGACCTGGGGTGTGAGGGCCGTGCACCCCAGCAGTGCCATGACCCCGGGGTGTGAGGGCCGGGCACCCTCTCAGTGTCGCCAGACTGGGTGTGAGGGCCCGGCACCAGTGCCATGAGAGCAGGGGTGTGAGGTCCGGGCACCTACAGTGCTGCGAACTGGGGTGTGAGGGCCAGGCACCTCTTCACATATTGTGAGGTCAGCACCACTTCAGTGAAATGAATCGGGGGTGTGGGGCCAGGCACCCTTCAACTGTACAGAGTGTTATGGCCGGGCTCGATTTCCAGTGCCAGAATCGGGGTGTGAGGGCCGAACTAGCATCAGCACCATGACCCGGGGTGGCGGGGTTCAGCACACCTTCAATGGCATGACCCAGGGGTGTGAGTTCAGGCACACCTACAGCACCATGACCCGGGCTGAGGGCCAGGCACCCCTTCAGTGCCAGGAATCAGGGTGTGATAGCCGGGAACCCTTCAGCACCATGACCCGGGGTGAGGGCAGGCACCGCTTCAGTGCCATGACCCGGGGTGTGAGGGCCGGGCACCTTCAGTGACATGAACCCAGGTGTGAGGGGCCAGGCACCCCTCCAGCACCATGACCCCGGTGTAGGGCCGGGAACCGCTTCAACCCCATGATCCGTGGTGTGAGGCCGGACACCTTGGGTCCATGACCGGGGTGTGAGGGCCGTACCCTTTAGTGCCATGACCCGGGGTGTGAGGGCCGGGGACCCTTTCAGTGCCATGAATCAGGGGTCTCGGCTTGGGCACCCCTTCAGCACCATGTCCCCAGGGGGTGTAGGGCCCAGAGCACCCCTTCAGTGCCACCGTGACCCAGGGTGTGAGCCAGGCACCCCTTCAGTGACATGACCCGGGGTGTGAGGGCCAGGCATTCTCCAGCACCATGACCCACAGGGTGTAACGAGGGCCGGGAACCGTCAACCCATGATCCGTGGTGTGAGGGCCAGAGCACCCCTTTAGGTCCATGACCAGGGGTGTGAGGGCCATCACCCCTTTCAGTGTCATGTAGAGAGCAGAGGTGTGAGGGCCGGGCACCCTTTCAGTGCACGCGATGAAGCAGGGGGTGTGAAGGCCAGGCACCCCAGTGCTGTGAACCGGGGTGTGAGGCCGTGCACCCTTCAGTGCCATGAATAGGGGTGTGAGGGGCGGGCACCTTCAGTGACATATGACCCAGGGGCGTCAGGGCCGGAGCAACCCTTTAGGTCCATGACCCCTTGGTGTGAGGCCATGCACCTTGGGTCCATGACCCGGGGTGTGAGCCGTGAACCCCCTTCCAGTGACGCCCGGGGTGTGAGGGCCATGCACCCCTTTAGGTCCATGACCCGGGGTGTGAGGGCCGTGAACCCCTTCAGTGACATGACCCGGGGTGTGAGGGCCGTGCACCCCTTTAGTGACATGACCCAGGGTGTGAGGGCCGGGCACCCCTCCAGCACCATGACCCGGAGTGTGAGGGCCGGGCACCCCTTCCGTGTCATGAACCGGGGTGTGAGGGCCGGGCACCCTTTCAGTGCCATGAATCGCGGTGTGAAGGCCGGGCACCCCTACAGTGCTATGAACCGGGTTGTGGGGGCCGGTCACCCCTTCAGTGCCATGAATAGGGGTGTGAGGGCCGGGCACCCCTTCAGTGACATGACCCTGGGCGTCAGGGCCGGGCAACCCTTCAGTGCCATGAGCCGGGATGTGAGGGCCGGACACCCCTTTAGTGCCATGAAACGGGGTGTGAGGGCCGGGCACCCCTACAGAGCTATGAACCAGAGTGTGAGGGTCGGGCACCCCTTCACATGACACGGGGTGTGAGGGCCGGGCACCTTTTCAGTGCCATGACCCGGGGTATGAGGGCTGGGCACGCCTTAAGAGCTATGACCCGGGGTGTGAGGGCCGGGCATTTTTTCAGTGATATGACCCTGGGTGTGAGGGACGTGCACCCCTTCAATGATATGACCCGGGGGGTGAGGGTCGGGCACTCGTTTAGCTCTATGACCACGGGTGTGAGGGCCGGGCATACCTTCAGTGCCATGACCCGGGGTGTGAGGGCCGGTCACTCCTTCAGTGCCATGACCCGGGGTGTGAGGGCCGGTCCCTCCTTCAGTGCCATGACCCGGGGGGTGAGGGCCGGGCACTCGTTTACCTCTATGACGAGGGGTGTGAGGGCCGGGCATACCTTCAGTGCCATGGCCAGGGGTGTGACGGCCGGGCACCGCTTCAGTGCCATGACCCGTGGTGTGAGGGCCGAGCACCCCTTCAGTGACATGACCCAGGGCGTCAGGGCCGGACACCCCTTCAGTGCCATGAGCCGGGGTGTGAGTGCCAGGCACCCCTTCAGCACCATTACCCAGAGTGTTAGGGCCGGGCTCGATTTCAGAGCCAAGAATCGGGGTGTGAGGGCCGGGCACCCCATCAGCACCATGACCCGGGGTGTGATGGCCGGGAACCGCTTCAACCCCATGACCCGGGGTGTGAGGGCCGGGCACCCCTCAGGCACCATGACCCGAGGTGTGAGGGCCGGGCACCCCTTCAGTGCCATGAATCGGGGTGTGAAAGCCGGGAACCCCTTCAGCACCATGACCTGGGGTGTGAGGGCCAGGCACCCCTTCAGTGCCATGACCCGGGGTGTGAGTGCCAGGCACCCATACAGTGCTTTGAAAAAGGGTGTGTGGTCCGGGCACCCCTTCACTTGACCCGGGGTGTCAGGACCGGGCACCCCTCCAGCACCATGACCCGGGGTGTGAGCGCTGGGCACCCCATAAGTGACATGAGCCGGGGTGTGGGGGCAGGGCACCCCTACAGTATTATGAACCGGGGTGTGAGGGCCGGGCACCTCTTCACATGATCCGAGGTGTAAGGGCCAGGCTTCCCATTAGCACCATGACCCGGGGTGTGAGGGCGGGGCACCCCTTCAGTACCATGACCCGGGGTGTGAGGGCCAGGCACCCCTTCAGTGAAATCACCGGGGGTGTGAGAGCTGGGCACCCCTCAATTGACATAACCCGGGATGATGGCCGGGCACCCTTTCAGTGACATGACCCGGGGTGTGAGGGCCGGGCACCCCTCCAGCACCATGACTCTGGGTGTGAGGGCCGGGAACCCCTTCAGTGTCATGACCCGGGGTGTGCTTGCCGGGCACCCCTCCAGCACCATGACCCGGGGTGTGAGGGCCGGGAACCCCTTCAGTGCCATGACCCGGGGTGTGAGGGCCGGGCACCCCTTCAATGACATGACCTGGGGTTTGAGGGCCGGACACCCTTTCAGTGACATGACCCGGGGTGTGAGGTTCGGGCACACCTCCAGCACCATGAAACGGGGTGTGAGGTTCGGGCACACCTTCAGTGCCATGACCCGGGGTGTGAGGGCCGGGAACCCCTTCAGCACCATGATCCAGGGTGTTAGGGCCGGGCTCGATTTCAGTGCCAAGAACCGGGGTGTGAGGGCCGGGCACCCCATCAGCACCATAACCCGGGGTGTGAGGTTCGGGCACACCTTCAATGACATGACCCGGGGTGTGAGGTTCGGGCACACCTCCAGCACCATGACCCAGGGTGTGAGGTTCGGGCACACCTTCAATGACGTGACCCGGGGTGTGAGGGCTTGGCACCCCTTTAGTGACATGACCTGGGGTGTGAGGGCCAGGCACCCCTCAGACACCATGACCCGGGTTTTGAGGGTCGGGGACCTTTTCAGTGCCATGAATCGGGGTGTGAAAGCCGAGCATCCCTTCAGCACCATGATCCGGGGTGTGAGGGCCAGGCACCCCTGCAGTGACATGACCCTGGGTGTGAGGGACGGGCACCCCTCCACCACTATGACCAGGGGAGTGAGGGCCGGGAACCGTTTCAACCCCATGACCCATGGTGTGAGGGCTGGGCACCCCTTTAGGTCCATGACCTGGGGTGTGAGGGCCGTGCACCCCTTCAGTGCCATGACCCGGGGTGTGAGGGCCGGGCACCCTCTCAGTGTCATGAACCGGGGTGTGAGGGCCCGGCACCCTTTCAGTGCCATGAAACGGGGTGTGAGGTCCGGGCACCCCTACAGTGCTGCGAACTGGGGTGTGAGGGCCGGGCACCCCTTCACATGACCCGGGGTGTGAGGGTCCGGCACCACTTAAGTGCCAAGAATCGGGGTGTGAGGGCCGGGAACCCCATCAGCACCATTACAGAGTGTTGGGCCGGGCTCGATTTCAGTGCCAAGAATCGGGGTGTGAGGCCGGGCACCCAATCAGCACCATGACCCGGGTTGGGATGGCGGGAACCGCTTCACCCCATGACCCTGGGTGTGAGGCCGGGCACCCCTCAGGCACCATGACCCGGGTGTGAGGGCAGGGCACCCCTTCAGTGCCATGTTGGGGTGTGAAATCCGGGAACCCCTTCAGCACCATGACCCGGGGTGGAGGGCCAGCACCCTTCAGTGCCATGACCCGGGGTGGTGCCAGGCACCCATACAGTGCTTTGAAAATGGGTGTGTGGTCCGGGCACCCCTTCACTTGACCCGGGGTGTCAGGGCCGGGCACCCCTCCAGCACCATTACCCAGAGTGTTAGGGCCGGGCTCGATTTCAGTGCCAAGAATCGGGGTGAGGGCCGGGAACCCCATCAGCACCATGACCCTGGGTGTGATGGCAGGGAACCACTTCAACCCCAAGCAGGGTGTGAGGGCCGGGCACCCCTTCAGTGCCAGGAATTGGGGTGTGAAAGCCGAGAACCTCTTCAGCACCATGACCCGGGGTGTGAGGGCCAGGCACCCTTCAGTGCCATGACCCGGGTGTGAGGCCGGCACCCCTTCAGTGACATGAACCGGGGTGAAGGGCCGGGCACCCTCCAGCACCATGACCCGGGGTGAAGGGCCGGGAACCGCTTCAACCCCATGATCCGTGGTGGGCCGGGCACCTTTAGGTCCATGACCGGGGTGTGAGGGCCGTGCACCCCAAGTGCCATGACCGGGGTGTGAGGGCGGGGACCCTTTCAGTGCCATGAATCGGGGTGTGGCCGGGCACCCCTTCAGCACCATGACCCGGAGTGTGAGGGCCAGGCACCCCTTCAGTGCCGTGACCCGGGGTGTGAGGGCCGGGCACCCCTTCAGTGACATGACCCGGGGTGTGAGGGCCAGGCACCCCTTCAACGCCATGACCGGGGTGAGGGCCGGGCACCTCCAGCACCATGACCCGGGGTGAGAGGGCCGAGACGCGTCAACCCCATGATCCGTGGTGTGAGGGCGGGCACCTTAGGTCCATGACCCGGGTGTGAGCGCCGTGCACCCTTTCAGTGCCATGACCCGGGGTGTGAGGCCGGGCACCCTTTCAGTGTCATGAAACGGGGTGTGAGGGCCGGCACCCTTTCAGTTCGTTGAAAC
>NW_024733348.1:0-4753 GCF_018991925.1 Homarus americanus
TGATCGACTTGTACCTGTGGTTCTTGTTTGTGTTTTAATTGTTAATTTAATACAACTTTTTATCTTATTTCTAATTTCTACTGTTGTTCCAGCCACATGTTGTATTGTTAATAATAATAATAATAATAATAATAATAATAATAATAATAATAATAATAATAATAATTATAATAATACGGTAATAATAATAATAAAAATAATGATGATAATAATAATAATTGAGACGATAATTATTAAAATATGGAGGCAGGAGGAGGAAGTGGGAAGGAATGATGATAGTTGAGAAGATGACGATAGTAGTGATAATGCTGGTTGTGGTAGTGATGGTAATATTATACACGTAACAATAATGGTTGCCCTTCGTGTACGAGGATGGCCGGCTCTAGAGCAACCTAGGCGTGAATTTGTTTAAGGTGTTAGAATCTGTCGCCAACACCACAACCACACCCTAAGTTAACGAGTTGTATGTCCCAGTTTCAATGAATAGTCCGAGAAGACCGGACAACTCGGCAACTGCACTGGCTAACCATTATTCCAGAATAAGATCCACAAATCGATTAACATCCAGGTTCCCATTTACTGGTAAATAGAAAGCCAAATGACGTAAAAAAAAAATGCTCATAGTTTCACTCCGTCCGGGAATCGAACAGGGGTCCACTCGCTTGCAAGGCGAGTAAGCTGACTATTACACCACAGGTTGCCAAAATCACGTTTAGTAAAATTTTTTTTATTTTTTTCGTGCTGGTTAAGCCCCGACCAGAGGTTAGCTAGACCCCCAGACAACTCTTTCGGAGCTTGACCAGCACGTGGTATTGGTAATATTATCTCGACTTGATTATATGTTACAAATTCACTTGTGAGTTTTTCAATGTTTTGTTTTGTATAATATTTACTTATTCTAAGCTAAATGTTAACAAATAAATGACTTAAATAATACGAAAACAAACAAATAAAAGCGGAACTCCACCTAATATATACTGTATGTTACACTAAATAGGGATAATTGGCCATTAGTGATAACTTCTATGTATTTGTCTTTTCTAGAAGCCTTTGACTGGCCATAAACGATCCTGTAGATCATAAATATTCATATAAATGAATACCTTCATGCATAATGTAACCTGACCAGACCTAACTTAATCTAATCTAATCTAATCTAGCCTAACCTAACGTAATCTTCTTCTTCTTCTTCTTCTTCTTCTTCTTCTTCTTCTCAATTAAAATCCGAACGCCTTAACCTTACACACCGTGGGTTGTGGGTGGAGAGGGAGGATGGGGGATTGTTGGGGGAGGGCGGGGGAAGACTCACCTAAATCACCCAACACACCCAGCAGGCGCTTTGTAGCACCCAACAAGTGACCTTTGGGTGGGGCTAGATTACGTTAGGTTACGTTAGATTAGGTTAGGCTAGATTAGATTAAGTTAGGTTGGTCTGGTCAGGCATTATGCATGAAGGTATTCATTTATATTTTATGATCGACAGGATCGTTATAACAATCAAAAGAAAAAATAAGTTATATTTGTCAAATAAAAACAATTACATATATACTGTGATCAGTCAGGTATCTGGTACAGACATAAAGTGTTTTTGCGCCTGTGTCAGATGGATTTTTTAATAATGTTAACCATTGTGTGTGTGTGTGTAACATGTGGCTGGAACAACAGTATAAATTAGAAATAAGATAAAAAGTTGATTAATTTGTAACATATAATCAAGTCGAGATAATATTACCAATACCACGTGCTGGTCAAGCTCCGAAAGAGTTGTCCGGGGGTCTAGCTAACCTCTGGTCGGGGCTTGACCAGCACGAAAAAAAAAAAAAAATTTTTACTAAACGTGATTTTGGCAACCTGTGGTGTAATAGTCAGCATGCTCGCCTTGCAAGCGAGTGGACACCTGTTCGATTCCCGGACAGAGTGAAACTATGAAAAAAAATTTTTTACGTCATTTGGCTTTCTATTTACCAGTAAATGGGAACCTGGATGTTAATCGATTTGCAGATCTTATTCTGGAATAATGGTAAGCCAGTGCAGTTGCCGAGTTGTCCGGTCTTCTCGGACTATTCCTTGAAACTGGGTCATACAACTCGTTAACTTTGGGTGTGGTTGTGGTGTTGGCGACAGATTCTAACACCTTAAACAAATTCACGCCTAGGTTGCTCTAGAGCCGGCCATCCTCGTACACGAAGGGCAACCATTATTGTTACGTGCGTAATATTACCATCACTACCACAACCAGCATTATCACTACTATTGTCATCTTCTCAACTATCATTATTCCTTCCCTCTTCCTCCTCCTGCCTCCATATTTTAATAATTATCGTCTCAATTATTATTATCATCATTATTTTTATTATTATTATTACCGTATTATTATTATTATTATTAACAATACAACATGTGGCTGGAACAACAGTAGAAATTAGAAATAAGATATAAAGTTGTATTAAATTAACAATTAAAACACAAACAAGAACCACAGGTACAAGTCGATCAGTTTTTTATCATGAGAGAGAGAGAGAGAGAGAGAGAGAGAGTCCCTGGCTCACTGTTACGTTATGACAAAGTTGTTGGCAAATATATGGTATGGAAATTGTGTTGATATACTTCAGGTCTCTCACACACACACCAACCACAAACAAACAACACATCACAAACAAACAAACAAGCAAGCAACAACACAACACAAACAATAATGACACCACAAAAAACATCATTCTAAAAAACAAACAATAAAACAAACATAAGAACAATAAAACAAACAAACAAACAAACATACCAACAAACAATAAAACAAACAACCAAACAAACAAACAATAAAACGAACAAACGAAGAATAAAACAAAACAAACAAACAAACAAAATATAACAGACAAACAATAAAACAAACAAACATACATAAAATCAAACAAACAAAAAAACAAAAAACAAAAACAGACACCTCTTCAACAAACCACCACCACCAAGGACTTCACTAACCTACCACCTCCACCACCACCTCCTACAACACTATTTATAATCCCAAAACTTCCCAAAGGTCACTCCTGCCTCGGTGACCTTTGGGGGTTAACACTGCCCACTGGTCTAGATCTGGCGAGAAAACTGCCCCCACCCAAAGGTCACTTATTGGGTGTCAAGCGCTCAAGGAGTGATTTAGGTGAGTCTTCCCTGCCCTCCCCCATCCCCCTCTCCAACCCAGGGTCAGTAAGGTTAAAGCGTTTGAATTTTAATTTAGTTGATGATGAGTAAATGCAGAGGAGGAGGGAGGAGGAGGAAACTTCCCAAAGGTCACCTGCCTCGGTGACCTTTTGGGGTTAACACTGCCCACTGGTCTAAGATCTGGCAGAAACAGCCCCCACCCAAAGGTCACTTGATGGGTGCACGCGCCTGCTGGGTGATTTAGGTGAAGTCTCGCCTCCCCCATCCCCCTCCAACCCAGGGTCACAGTGTAAGGTTGGCGTTTGAATTTTAATTTAGTTGATGATGATATAAGCAGAGGAGAAGAAGGAGAAGGAGAAGGAGAAGGAGAAGGAAGGAGAAGGAGAAGGAGAAGAGAAGCGAGAAGGAGAAGCGAGAAAAAAAAAAGGAAGAAGAAAGAAAAAGAAGAAGAAGTGAATAGTAAAACAAAGAAGAAGAAGAAGAAGGAAGAAGAAGAAGAAGAAGAAGAAGAAGAAGAAGAAGAAGAAGAAGAAGAAGAAGAAGAAGAAGAAGAAGAAGAAGAAGAAGAAGAAGGAAAAATAAAGAAGAAGAAGAAGAAGAAGAAAGAAGAAGAAGAAGAAGAAGAAGAAGAAGAAGAAGAAGAAGAAGAAGAAGAAGAAGAAGAAGAAGAAGAAGAAGAAGAAGAAGAAGAAGAAGAAGAAGAAGAAGAAGAAGAAGAAGAAGAAGAAGAAGAAGAAGAAGAAGAAGAAGAAGAAGAAGAAGAAGAAGAAGAAGAAGAAGAAGAAGAAGAAGAAGAAGAAGAAGAATAAATAAATAAAGAAGAAGAAGAAGAAATAGAAGAAGAAGAAGAATAAGAAGAAGTTGAAGAAGAAGAAGAAGAAGAAGAAGAAAGAAAGAAGAAGAAGAAAGAAGAAGAAGAAGAAGAAGAAGAAGAAGAAGTGAAGAAGAAGTTGAAGAAGAAGAAGAAGAAGAAGAAGAAGAAGAAGAAGAAGAAGAAGAAGAAGAAGAAGAAGAAGAAGAAGAAGAAGAAGAAGAAGAAGAAGAAGAAGAAGAAGAAGAAGAAGAAGAAGGAAGAAGAAGAAGAAGAAGAAGAATAGTTGAAGAAGAAGAAGAAGAAGAAGAAGAAGAAGAAGAAGAAGAAGAAGAAGAAGAAGAAGAAGAAGAAGAAGAAGAAGAAGAAGAAGAAGAAGAAGAAGAAGAAGAAGAAGAAGAAGAAGAAGAAGAAGAAGAAGAAGAAGAAGAAGAAGAAGAAGAAGAAGAAGAAGAAGAAGAAGAAGAAGAAGAAGAAGAAGAAGAAGAAGAAGAAGAAGAAGAAGAAGAAGAAGAAGAAGAAGAAGAAGAAGAAGAAGAAGAAGAAGAAGAAGAAGAAGAAGAAGAAGAAGAAGAAGAAGAAGAAAGAAGAAGAAGAAGAAGAAGAAGAAGAAGAAGAAGAAGAAGAAGAAAGTTAGTTGAAGAAGAAGAAGAAGAAGAATAAGGGCAGCTAGGTTTAAAGAAGTAGGTTAGGTTAAGGTTAGGTTAGGTTAAGTCAGGTTACATTATGCTCGAAGGTATTCATTTATATGTATATTTATGATCTACAGGATCGTTTATAATA
>NW_024733349.1:0-7969 GCF_018991925.1 Homarus americanus
TAGTGCCAGAGTGAAACACTGGAGGTCGTGACTTCCAGTACCAGTGTGAAACACTGGAGGTCCTGACCTATAATGCCAGTGTGAAACACTGGAGGTCCTGACTTCTAGTTCCACTGTGAAACACTGGAGGTCCTGACCTATAGTGCCAGTGTGAAACACTGACGCTCCTGACCTATAGTGCCAGGATGGAACACTGGAGGCCCTGACCTCTAGTGCCAGAGTGAAACACTAGAGGTCCTGACTTCTGGGGCCAGTGTGAAATACTGAAGGTCCTGACCTATAGTGCCAGGATGGAACACTGGACGTCCTGACCTCTAGTGCCAGTGTGAGACACTTGAGGTGCAGACCTATAGTGCCAGAATGGAACACTGGAGATGCTCACCTATAGTGCCAGGATGGAACAATGGATGTTCTGACCTATAGTGCCAGGATGAATCACTGGAGGTCCTGACCTATAGTACCAGGATGGAACACTGGAGGTCCTGACCTATAGGGCCAGGATGGAACACTGGAGGTGCTGACCTATAGTGCCAGTGTGAAACACTTAAGGTCATAACCTATAGTGCCAGGGTGAAACACTGGAGGTCCTGACCTCTAGTGCCAGGGTAAAACACTGGACGTCCTGACCTATAGTGCCAGGGTGAAACACTGGATGTGCTGACGTATAGTGACAGTGTGAAATAGTGGAGGTCCTGACTTATAGTTCCAGTGTGACACACTGGAGGTCCTGACCTATAGTGCCAGGATGGAACACTGGAGCTCCTGACCTATAGTGCCAGGATGGAACACTGGAGGTGCTGACCTATAGTGCCAGTGTGAAACACTGGAGGTTTTGACCTCTAGTGCCAGGGTAACCCACTGGAGGTCCTGACCTCTAGTGCCAGAGTGAAACGCTGAAGGTCCTGACCTATAATGCCAGACTGAAACACTGGAGGTCCTGACTTCTAGTGCCAGTGTCAAACTCTGCAGGTCCTGACCCATAGTTCCAGGATGGAACACTGGAGGTCCTGACCTCTAGTGCTAGGGTGAAACACTGGAGGTCCTGACCTATAGTGCTAGTGTGAAACACTGAAGGTCCTGACCTACAGTGCCAAGAAGGAACACTGGAGGTCCTGACCTCTAGTGCCAGGGTGAAACACTGGAGTACCTGACCTATAGTGCCAGGATGGAACACTGGAGGACCTGACCTATAGTGCCAGGATGGAACACTGGAGGTCCTGACCTATAGTGCCAGGATGGATCACTGGAGGTGCTCACCTATAGTGCTAGTGTGAAACACTGGAGGTACTGACCTATAGTGCCAGGATGGAACACTGGAGGTGCTCACCTATAGTGCCAGGATGGAACACTGGAGGTCCTGATCTATAGTGCCACTATGGAACACTGGAGGTCCTGACCTATAGTGCCAGGGTGAAACACGGGAGATCGTGACCTATAGTGCTAGGTTGAACACTGGAGTTCCTGACCTATAGTGCCAGAGTGAAACACTGGAGGTCCTGACCTATAGTGCCAGGGTGAAACACTGGAGGTCCTGACCTATAGTGCCAGGATGGAACACTGGAGGTCCTGACCTATAGTGCCAGGATGGAACACTCTAGGTGCTGACCTATAGTGCCAGTGTGAAACACTGGAGGTCCTGACCTTTAGTGCCAGGGTGAAAAATTGGAGGTCCTGTCCTCTAGTGCCATTGTAAAACACTGGAGGTCCTAACTTCTACTACCAGTGTGAAACACTGGAGGTCCTGAACTATAGTGCCAGGATGAAACACTGGAGGTCCTAACCTACAGTGCCAGGGTGAAACACTGGAGGTCCTGACCTATAGTGCAAGGGTGAAACACTGGAGGACCTGACCTATAGTGCCAGGATGGAACACTGGAGGTCCTGACCTATAGTGCCACGATGGATCACTGGAGGTGCTCACCTATAGTGCTAGTGTGAAACACTGGAGGTACTGACCTATAGTGCCAGGATGATGGAACACTGCGGGGTGCCTTTCACCTATAGTGCAGGATGGAGCCACTGGAGGTCTGATCTATAGTGCCACTATGGGGTGCCACTATGGAGGTCGTTACCTTTAGTGCCAGAGTGGAACACTGGAGGTCGTGACCTATAATGCCAGGGTGAAACACGGGAAGTCGTGACCTATAGTGCCAGGATGAAACACTGGAGGTCTTGACCTATAGTGCCTGGGTGAAACACTGAAGGTCCTGACCTATAGTGCCAGGGTGAAACACGGGAAGTCGTGATGTATAGTGCCAGGATGAAACACTGGAGTTCCTGACTTATAGTGCCAGAGTGAGTCATTGGAGGTCCTGACATATAGTACCTGGTTGAAACACTGAAGGTCCTGACCTATAGTGCCAGGGTGAAGCACTGAAGGTCCTGACCTATAGTGCCAGAGTGAAACACTGGATGTCCTGTCCTATATTGCCAGGGTGAAACACGGGAGATCCTGACCTATAGTGCCACGGTGAAACACTGGGGGTCCTGACCTATAGTGCCAGTGTGAAACACTGACGCTCCTAACCTATAGTGCCAGGATGAATCACTGGAGGTCCTGACTTCTAGTGCCAGAGTAAAACACTGGAGGTCGTGACTTCTAGGGCCAGTGTGAAATACTGAAGGTCCTGACCTATAGTGCCAGGATGGAACACTGGACGTCCTGACCTCTAGTGCCAGGGTGAAACACTGGAGGGCCTGACCTATAGTGCCAGGATGAAACACTAGAGGTCCTGACCTCTAGTGCCAGTGTGAAACACTGGAGGTGCTGACCTATACTGCCAGGATGGGACACTGGAAGTGCTCACCTATAGTGCCAGGATGGAACACTGGAGGTCGTTACCTATAGTGCCTGGGTGAAATGCCCCAAATTGCCTGACCTATAGTGCAGGATGGGGCACTGGGACCTGACCTATAGTGCCAGGATGGAACACTGGAAGTCCTGACCTATAGTGCCAGGATGGATCACTGGGTGCTCACCTATAGTGCTAGTGCTGTGAAACACTGGAGGTACTGACCTATGGTGCCAGGATGGAACACACAGGGGTGCTCACCTATAGTGCCAGGATGGAACACTGGAGGTCCTGATCTATATAGCCACTATGGACCACTGGAGGTCCTGACCTATAGTGCCAGGGTGAAAAACGGGAGATCGTGACCTATAGTGCCAGGTTGAACACTGGAGTTCCTGACCTATAGTGCCAAAGTGAAACACTGGAGGTCCTGACCTATAGTGACAGGGTGAAACACTGGAGGTCCTGACCTATAGTGCCAGGATGGAACACTGGAGGTCCTGACCTATAGTGCCAGTCTGGAACACTCTAGGTGCTGACCTATAGTGCCAGTGTGAAACACTGGAGGTCCTGACTTATAGTGCCAGGGTGAAAAATTGGAGGTTCTGTCCTCTAGTGCCATTGTAAATCACTGGAGGTCCTGAACTATAGTGCCAGGATGAAACACTGGAGGTCCTGACCTATAGTGCAAGGGTGAAACACTGGAGGTCCTGACCTATAGTGCCAGTGTGAAACACTGACGCTCCAAACCTATAGTGCCAGGATGAATCACTGGAGGTCCTGACTTCTAGTGCCAGAGTAAAACACTGGAGGTCGTGACTTCTAGGGCCAGTGTGAAATACTGAAGGTCCTGACCTATAGTGCCAGGATGGAACACTGGACGTCCTAACCTCTAGTGCCAGGGTGAAACACTGGAGGTTCTTACCTATAGTGCCAGGGTGAAACACTGGATGTCCTGACCAATAGTCCCAGGATGGAACACTGGAGGTCCTGACCTATAGGGCCAGGATGGAACACTGGAGGTGCTGACCTATAGTGCCAGTGTGAAACACTTAAGGTCATGACCTATAGGGCCAGGGTGAAACACTGGAGGTCCTGACGTCTATTGCCAGGGTAAAACACTGGACGTCCTGACCTATAGTGCCAGGGTGAAACACTGGAGGTGCTGACGTATAGTGCCAGTGTGAAACAGTGGAGGTCCTGACGTATAGTGCCAGTGTGAAACACTGGAGGTCCTTACCTATAGTGCCAGGATGGAACACTGGAGCTCCTGACCTATAGTGCCAGGATGGAACACTGGAGGTGCTGACCTATAGTGCCAGTGTGAAACACTGGAGGTCTTGACCTGAATCGGCTGCTTGTCCAATTAACCAGTCCGTTCACACATATTTATATTTGGGTTTTAAGGAACGAAACCCAAACGGTAGTTCCTTTTTTTTATTATAAAAGGTTGTATAAATAATTCCTGAGTGTATATCAACCGTAAGTCTCACTGTCTAGGAGTGAATGAGAAAGGGACGGCGTTTATGTATGATAAACGTTTGGTCACGTCCTTTCGATATGAGTTGAGGTGAGCTACTGAAGCTTAGGGGTATCGCAGTGCGTGCTTACAGAAATGCTGAGCTATGGGTCTCGCCCTCTTGGGTAAGTTGCCCGCTCACGTGTCAATCTCATGTCTTACTCATAGACAGTGGAAAGTTACAGGGTGGTGAATCTGAATATAATATCAGATGTATTGACCCATTTATATAATACGTTCTGTTGATGAGACAGGGGCCTATTACATGACCCGGGGTATGACGGCCGGGCACCCCTTCAGGGACATGACCCGGGGTGTGAGGGCCGTTTTCCCTTTCAGTGACATGACCCGGGGTGTGAGGGCCGGGCACCCCTCCAGCACCATCACCCGGGGTATGAGGGCCGGGCACCCCTTCAGTGACATGACCCGGAGTGTGAGGGTCGGGCACCCTTTCAGTGACATGACCCGGGGTGTGAAGGCCGGACACCCCTCCAGCACCATGACCCGGGGTATGAGGGCCTGGCACCCCTTTAGTGCTATGACCCGGGGTGTGAGGGCCGGGCACCACTTTAGGTACATGACCAGGGGTGTGAGGGCCGGGCAAACCTTAAGTGCCATGGCCAGGGGTGTGAGGGCCGGGCACCCATCCAGCACCATGACCCGGGGTGTGAGGGCGAAGCACCCCTTCAGTGCCATGATCCGGGGTGTGAGGGCCGGGCTCTCCTTCAGTGCCATGACCCGGGGTGTGAGGGCTGGGCACCCCTTCAGTGACATGACCAAGGGTGTGAGGACCGGGCACCCGTTCAGTGCCATGAATCGGGGTGTGATGTCCGGGCACCCCTCCAGCACCATGGCCCGGGGTGTGAGGGCCGGGCACCCTTTCAGTGACATGACCCGGGGTGTGAGGGCCGGGCACCCCTCCAGCACCATGGCCTGGGGTGTGAGGGCCGGGCACCCTTTAAGTGCCATGAAACGGGGTGTGAGTGCCGGGCACGCATACATTGCTTTGAACCAGGGTGTGAGGGCGGGGCACCTCTTCACAAGACCAGGGGTGTCAGGGCTGGGTACCCCTCCAGCACCATGACCCGGAGTGTGAGGGCCTGGCACCCCATAAGTGACATGAACCGGGGTTTTAGGGCCGGGCACCCCTTCAGTGACATGAAACGGGGTGTGGGGGCAGTGCATCCCTATAGTGTTATGAACCGGGGTGTGAGGGCCGGGCACCCTTTCATATGACCCGGGGTGTAAGGGCCAGGCACCCCTTCAGCACCATGACCCGGAGTGTGAGGGCCTGGCACCCCATAAGTGACATGAACCGGGGTTTTAGGGCCGGGCACCCCTTCAGTGACATAAAACGGGGTGTGGGGGCAGTGCATCCCTATAGTGTTATGAACCGGGGTGTGAGGGCCGGGCACCCTTTCATATGACCCGGGGTGTAAGGGCCAGGCACCCCTTCAGCACCATCATACGGGGTGTGAGGGCCAGGCACCCCTTCAGTGCCATGACCCGGAGTGTGAGAGCTGGGCACCCCTTCAGTGAGCCAGGGTGTGAGGCCGGAGCACCTTTAGTATCTGAATCAGGTGTGAGGCTGGTGGCATAGACAGGTGTCGGGCCGGGCATCCCATCAGCACCATGACCCGGGGTGTGAGGGCTGGGCCTTGGTCATGACCGGGGTGTCATGGCGTGCACCCAGCCAGTGGCTATGACCCGGCGTGTGAGGCCGGGCACCCGTTAGTGACATGACCCGGGTGTGGGCGCCTCAGCACCATGACCCGGGGTGTGAGGGCTAGGCACCCCTTCAGTGCCATGACCCGGGGTGTGAGGGCCGGGCACCCCTTCAGTGACATGACCCGGGGTGTGAGGGCCGGGCACCAATCCAGCACCGTGGCCCGGGGTGTGAGGGAAGGACACCCCTTCAGTGACATGACCCGGGGTGTGAGGGCCGGGCACCCCTCCAGCACCATGGCCTGGGGTGTGAGGGCCGGGCACCCCTTCAGTGTCATGACCCGGATGCGTCAGGGCCTGACAACCCTCCAGCACCATGGCCCGGGGTGTGAGGGCCGGGCACCCTTTCAGTGCCATGAATCGGGCTGTGAGGGTCGGGCAAAGCTTCAGTGCCATGGCCAGGGGTGTGAATGCCGGGCACCTCATCAGTGCCATGACCCGGGGTATGAGGGCCGGGCACCCCTTTAGTGCTATGACCCGGGGTGTGAGGGCCGGGCACCACTTTAGGTACATGACCAGGGGTGTGAGGGCCGGGCAAAACTTCAGTGTCATGGCCAGGGGTGTGAGGGCCGGGCAAAGCTTCAGTGAAATGGCCAGGGGCGTGAATGCCGGGCGCCTCATCAGTGTCATGACCCGGATGTGTCAGGGCCTGACACCCCTCCACCACCATGTCCCGGAGTGTGAGAGCTGGGCACCCCTTCAGTGACATGACCCGGGGTGTGAGAGCCGGGCACCTTTTCAGTGACATGACCCGGGGTGTGAGGGCCGGGCACCCCTCCAGCACCATGACCCGGGGTGTGAGGGCCGGGCACCCCTTCAGTGTCATGACCCGGATGTGTCAGGGCCTGACACCCCTCCAGCACCATGGCCCGGAGTGTGAATGCCGGGCACCCCTCCAGCACCATGGCCCGTCGTTTGAGGGCCGGGCACCCCTACAGTGCTGCGAACCGGGGTGTGAGGGCCGGGCACCCTTTCAGTGCCATGAATCGGGGTGTGAGGGCCGAGCACCCCTTCAGCACCATGACCCGGGGTGTGAGGGCCGGGCACCAATCCAGTACCATGGCCCGGGGTGTGAGGGCCGGACTCCCCTTCAGTGACATGACCCGGGGTGTGACGGCCGGGCACCTCTTCAGTGACATGACCCGGGGTGTGAGGGCCGGGCACCCCATCAGCACCACGACCCGGAGTGTGAGGGCCGGCACCACTTCAGCACCATGACCCGGGGTGTGAGGGCCAGGCACCCCTTCAGTGCCATGACCCGGAGGGTGAGAGCTGGGCACCCCTTCAGTGACATGACCCGGGGTGTGAGGGCCGGGCACCCTTCCAGCACCAAGGCCTGGGGTGTGGTGGGCACCCCTTGGTGCATTGGGTCAACATCAGGGCCTGTGCCTCCAGCACTATGTTTCCGGGGTGTGAGGCCAGGCACCCTTGGTGCCATGAATCAGGGGTGTGAGGGCCGGGCACCACTTTGGAAGTACATGACCAGGGAGGTGTGAGGGCCGGGCAAGCTTCAGTGTCATAGCCAGGGGTGTGAGGGCGACAAAGCTTCAGTGACATGGCCAGGGGCGTGAATGCCGGGCGCCTCATCAGTGTCATGACCCGGATGTGTCAGGGCGTGACACCCCTCCAGCACCATGGCCCGGAGTGTGAGAGCCGGGCACCTTTTCAGTGACATGACCCGGGGTGTGAGGGCCGGGCACCCCTCCAGCACCATTACCCGGGGTGTGAGGGCCGGGCACCCATTCAGTGTCATGACCCGGATGTGTCAGGGCCGGACACCCCTCCAGCACCATGGCCCGGAGTGTGAATGCCGGGCACCCCTCCAGCACCATGACCCGGCGTGTGAGGTCCGGGCACCACTTTAGGTACATGACCAGGGGTGTGAGAGCCGGGCAAACCTTCAGTGCCATGGCCAGGGGTGTGAGGGCCGGGC
>NW_024733350.1:0-59126 GCF_018991925.1 Homarus americanus
TGACACTCCTGGTACACTTTTACCTCCCAGGTACACCTCGTCACTCCCAGGTACACCTGTGACACTCCCAGGTACACCTCCATACTCCCAGGTACACCTGACTCTCCTGGTATTCCTCTGACACTCCTGGTACACTTTTTACACTCCCAGGTACACCTCCGTCACTCCCAGGTACACCTCTGACACTCCCAGGTACACCTCTGACACTCGCAGGTACAACTCTGTACACCCAGGTACATCTCTGACACTCCCAGGTATATCTCTGATACTCCCAGGTACACCTCTGACACTCCCAGGAACACCTCCGACACTCCCAGGTACACTTTTACACTCCCAGGTACACCTCCGTCACTCCCAGGTACACCTCTGACACTCCCAGGTACACCTCTGACACTCCCAGGTACAACTCTGACACACCCAGGAACATCTCTGACCTCCCAGGTACTCACTGACACTCTGGTACACCCCTGACACTCTGGGTACACCTCTGCTCTCCCAGGTACACCCCTGACACTCCTAGGTACCTTCTCCTCCCAGTTACACCTCCGACACTACCAGGTACACCCTGACACTCCCAGGTACACCCTGACCTCCCAGGTACTCACTGACACTCCTGGTACCCCTGACACTCCCAGGTACACCTCTGACACCTCCTGGTACACCTCTGACACTCTGGTACACCTCAGACAATCCCAGGTGCACCCCAGACACTCCCAGGTACACTTCTCACACTCACGTCACACCTCCGACACTCCCAGGTACACCTCTGACCTCCCAGGTACTCTGACCTCCCAGGTACATCTCGGCACTCCCAGGTACACCTCTGGCTCCCAGGAGCACCTCTGACACTCCCAGGTACTCCACTGTCATTCCCTGGTACACCTCTGACTTTCCCAGGTACACGTCCAACACTCCCAGATACACCTCTGACCTCCCAGGTATATCTCTGACACTCCCAGATACACCTCTGACACTTCCAGGTACACCTCTGACCTCCCAGGTACACCTCCGATACTCCCAGGTACCTCTGTCTCTCTAGGTATTCCTCTGACACTCCCTGGTACATCTCTGCTCTCCCAGGTACACCTGACACTCCCATGTACTGCTGACACTGCCAGGTACACCTCCAGACACTGCCAGGTATACCTCAGACACTGCCAGGTACACCTCAGACACTCCCAGGTACCTCAGACCTCCAAGTGCACCACTGACATCCCAAGTGCACCTCTGACACTCCCAGGCACACCTCTGACACTCCCAAGTACACCTCAGACACTCCCAGTACACCGCTAAAACTCACCAGGTACACCTCTGACACTCCCAAGTACACCTCTGACACTCTCAGGTACCTCCGACACTCCCAGGTACACTTCCGACACTCCCAGTACCTTCTCCCTCCCAGGTACACCTCCGACACTCCCAGGTAAACCTCCAGTCTCCTAGGTACCTCTGACACTCCCAGGTACACCTCTGACACTCTAGGTATTCCTCTGACCTCTGGTACATCTGACACTCCCAGGAACACCTCAGACACTCACCTGGTGCACCTCTGACACTCCCATGTACACCTCTTTCACTCCCTGGTTCTCCCCAGCACCCCAGGTACACCTCAGACACTCCAGGTACACCTCAGACCTCCCAGGTACACCTCTGCACTCCCAGGTACCTCAGACACTCCTTGGGTTTTTCTATCCCAGATACACCTCTGAGCTCCCAGGTACATCTCTGAGCTCCCAGGTACACCTCTGACACCCCAGGTACCTCTGACACACCCAGGGTGCACCTCCGATACTCAGGTACCTCTGACCTCCCATGTACACCTCTGACACTCCAAGATGCTCTCTGTCACTCCCTGATACACCTCTGACACTCCCAGGTGTAACGCTGACACTCCCAGGTACACCGCTAACAGTGCCAGGTACACCTTGAACCTGCAGGTACACCTCAGACACTGCCAGGTACACCTCAGATGCTCCCAGGTACACCTCTGACACTCCCAAGTGCACCTCTGAGCACTCCCAGGCACACCTCTGACACTCCAGGTACACCTCTGACACTCCCAGGTACACCGCTGACACTCCCAGTGCACCTCCTGACACTCCCAGCCACCTCTGACACTCCTGGTACACCTCTGACACACCCAGGTACATCTCTGACACTCCATGCTCACTGACACTCCCTGGTACACCCCTGACACTCGCAGGTACCTCTGACACTCACCAGGTACATCTCTGACCTCACCAGGTACATCTCAGACACTCCCAGGTGCAGACACTCCCAGGTACACCCCAGACACTCCCAGGTACATTTCTCACACTCCTGAGTACACCTCCGACACTCCCAGGTACACCTCAGACACTCCCAGGTATACCTTCAAACTCACCAGGTACACCTCGGCACTCCCAAGTACACCTCAGACACTGCCAGGTACACTCAGTCCCAGGTACACCTCAGACACTCCAAGGTGCTGCAGCCTCCCAAGTGCACCTCTGACACTCCCAGGCACACCTCTGACACCTCCAGGTACACCTCCAGACACTCAGGGTACACCTCAGACCTCCCAGGTACCTCCCCAGACACGCCCAGGTACACCTCAGACACTCCTGGGTACACCTCTCCACTCCCAGGTACCTCTGACCTCCCAGGTGCTCCTGTGACACTCCCTGGTGCTTCCTGGCACTCCCAGGTACCTCGGAACTCCCAGGTACCTCAGACACTCCCTGGTACACCCTGACACTCAGGGGTACACCTCTGACACTCTGGTACACCCCAGACACGCCTGGGTACACTTCTCACACTCCCAGTTCACACCGACACTACCAGTTACAACACTCCCAGTACACCCCTGACACTCCCAGGTACTCCACTGAGCACTCCTGGTACCTGACACTCCCATTACACCTCTGACACTCCCTGGTACACCTCTGACACTCACCCAGTACCTCAGACAATCCCAGGTGCACCCCAGACACTCCCAGTACACCCCAGACACTCCCAGGTACCTTCTCCACACTCGCAAGCCTCCGACACTCCCAGGTACACCTCTGACACTCCCAGGTACACCTCTGACACTCCAGGTACATCTCTGACACTCCTAGGTACCTCTGAAACTCCCAGGTGCACCTCTGACACTCCAGGTACTCACTGACATTCCCTGGTACACCTCTGACTTTCCCAGGTACACGTCCAACACTCCCAGATACACCTCTGACACTCCCAGGTATATCTCTGACACTCCCAGATACACCTCTGACACTCCCAGGTACACCTGTGACACTCCCAGGTACACCTCCGATACTCCCAGGTACACCTCTGACTCTCCTAGGTATTCCTCTGACACTCCCTGGTACACTTTTTACCTCCAGGTACACCTCCGTCACTCCCAGGTACACCTGTGACACTCCCAGGTACACCTCTGACACTCCTGGTACAACTCTGTCACAGGTACATCTCTGACACTCCCAGGTATCTCTGATCTCCGGTACACCTCTGACACTCCCAGGAACACTCCGCACTCCCAGGTACACTTTTGCTCCCAGGTACACCTCCGTCACTCCCAGGTACACCTCTGGCACTCCCAGGTACACCTCTGACCTCCCAGGTACAACTCTGACACACCCAGGTACATCTCTGGCCCTCCCCCACTCCACCTGAGCACTCCTGGTACACCCTGACACTCTGGGTACCTCTGACACTCCCAGGTACACCCCAGACACTCTAGGTACCCTTCTCACCTCCCAGTTACACCTCCGACACTACCAGGTACACCCCTGACCTCCCAGGTACACCCCTGACACTCCCAGGTACTCACTGACACTCCCTGGTACACCCCTGACACTCCCAGGTACACCTCTGACACTCCCTGGTAACCTCTGACACTCACCAGGTACACCTCAGACAATCCCAGGTGCACCCCAGACACTCCCAGGTACACTTCTCACACTCGCAAGTACACCTCCGACACTCCCAGGTACACCTCTGACACTCCCAGGTACACCTCTGACACTCCCAGGTACATCTCTGACACTCCCAGGTACACCTCTGAAACTCCCAGGAGCACCTCTGACACTCCCAGGTACTCCACTGTCATTCCCTGGTACCTCTGACTTTCCCAGGTACACGTCCAACACTCCCAGATACACCTCTGACACTCCCAGGTATATCTCTGACACTCCCAGATACACCTCTGACACTTCAGGTACACCTCTGACCTCCCAGGTACACCTCCGATACTCCCAGGTACCTCTGTCTCTCCTAGGTATTCCTCTGACACTCCCTGGTACATCTCTGACCTCCCAGGTACACCTGACACTCCCATGTACACCGCTGACACTGCCAGGTACCTCAGACACTGCCAGGTACACCTCAGACACTGCCAGGTACACCTCAGACACTCCCAGGTACACCTCAGACACTCCAGGTGCACCTGACACTCCCAAGTGCACCTCTGACACTCCCAGGCACACCTCTGACACTCCCAGGTACACCTCAGACACTCCAGGTACACCGCTAAAACTCACCAGGTACACCTCTGACACTCCAAGTACACCTCCTGACACTCTCCAGGTACACCTCCGACACTCCCAGGTACCTTCCAAACACTCCCAGGTACACTTCTCCACACTCCCAGGTACACCTCCGACACTCCCAGGTAAACCTCCGATGCTCCCTAGGTACATCTCTGACACTCCAGGAACACCTCCAGACACTACCTGGTGCACCTCTGACACTCCATGTGCACCTCTTTCACTCCCTGGTTCTCCCCTGACATTCTAGGTACCTCCAGACACTCGGTACACCTCAGACCTCCCAGGTACACCTCTCACACTCCCAGGTACACCTCAGACACTCATGGGTACACCTCTCCCTCCCAGGTACACCTCTCACACTCCCAGGTACTCCTGTGACACTCCCTAGTTGCTTCTCTGACCTCCCAGGTACACCTCAGACACTCCCAGATACACCTCCGGCACTCCCTGATGCACCTCCAGACACTCCCAGGCACACTCTCTGACACGCCCACGTACACTGCTGACACTGCCAGGTACACCTCTGACACTCCATGTACACCTCCGACACTCCCAGGTACACCTCTGGCCTCCCAGGTACTCCACTTACACTCCTGGTACACCCCTGACACTCCCAGGTACACCTCCGACACTCCCAGGCACATCTCTGACACTCCCAGGTTCTCCACTGACATTCACTGGTACACCTCTGACATTCCCAGTACGTCCAACACTCCCAGATACACCTCTGACACTCCCAGTGCATCTCTGACACTCCCAGATACAGCTCTGAGCACCCCCAGGTACACCTCTGACCTCCCAGGTACACTTCCGATAATCCCAGGTACACCTCACACTCCCTGGTACACCTCGAACACTGCAGGTACACCTCCAGACACTGCCAGGTACACCTCAGACACTCCTAGGTACACCTCAGACACCAAGGTGCACCTCTGACTTGCACCAAGTGCACCTCTGACACTCCCAGGCACACCTCTGACACTCCCAGGTACACCTCAGACACTCCCAGGTACCAGCAGCACTCCCAGGTGCACCTCTGACACTCCCAAGTACATCTCTGACTCTCCCAGGTACACCTCCGACACTCCCAGGTACCTCCGACACTCCCAGGTACACTTCTCTCCTCACCCCAGGTACCTCCGACACTCCCAGGTACAACTCCGACACTCCCAGGTAAACCTCAGACACTCCAGGTACCCCCAGACACTCCCAGGAACACTTCTCACACTCTGAAGTACACCTCCGACACTCCCAGGTACACCCTCTGACACTCCCAGGTACCTCTGACACTCCCAAGTACACCTCTGACACTCCAGGTACACCTCTGAAACTCCCAGGTGCACCTCTGACACTCCCAGGTACTCCACTGACTTCCCTGGTACACCTCCGGCCTCCCAGGTACACGTCCAACACTTCCAGGAAACACCTCTGACCTCCCAGGTATATCTCTGACACTCCCAGATACCTCTGACACTCCCAGGTACACCTCTGACACTCCCAGGTACCTCCCGATACTCCCAGGTACACCTCTGACCTCTGGGTATTCCTCTGACACTCCCTGATACACCTCTAACACTCCCAGGTGTACCTCTGACACTCCAGTACACCGCCAACAGTGCCAGGTACACCTTGAACACTGCCAGGTACACCTCAACACTGCCAGGTACACCTCAATACCCAGGTGCCTCTGACACTCCCAAGTGCACCTCTGACTCCAGGCACACCTCTGACACTCCAGGTACACCTCAGACACTCCAGGTACACCACTGACACTCCCAGGTACACCTCTGACACTCCCAAGTACACCTCTGACACTCCTGGTACACCTTTGACACCCAGGTACATCTCTGACAATCCCACGTACTCAAGGGACTCCTGGTACCCCTGACACTCGCAGGTACCTCTGACACTCACCAGGTACATCTCTGAGCCTCACAAGTGCATCTCAGACACTCCCAGGTGAACACTCCAGGTACACCCAGACACTCCCAGGTACATTTCTCACACTCGCCAGTACACCTCCGACACTCCCAGGTACACCTCAAACACTCCCAGGTATACCGCTAAAACTCACCAGGTACACCTCTGACACTCCCAAGTACACCTCAGACACTGCCAGGTACACCTCAGTACTCCCAGGTACACCTCAGACACTCCAAGTGCACCTCTGCCTCCCAAGTGCCTCTGACACTCCCAGGCACACCTCTGGCACCTCCAGGTACACCCCGGACACTCGGTACACCTCCAGACACTCCCAGGTACACCTCTGACACGCCCAGGTACACCTCCAGACACTCCCTAGGTACACCTCTCACACTCCCAGGTACCTCCTGACACTCCCAGGTACTCCTGTGACACTCCCTGGTGCTTCTCTGACACTCCCAGGTACCTCAGACACTCCCAGGTACACCTCAGACACTCCCTGGTACACCCCTGACACTCGCAGGTACACCTCTGACACTCCCAGGTACACCCCAGACACGCCTGGTACACTTCTCCACACTTCCAGTTACACCTCCGACACTAATTACACCCTGACCTCCCAGGTACACCTGACACTCCCAGGTACTCCACTCAGCACTCCCTGGTACACCCGCAACCTCCAGGTACACCTCTGACACTCCCTGGTACACCTCTGACACTCACTAGGTACACCTCAGACAATCCCAGGTGCACCCAGACACTCCCAGGTACACCCCAGACACTCCCAGGTGCACTTCTCACACTCACAAGTACACCTCCGAAACTCCCAGGTACACCTCTGACACTCCAGGTACACCTCTGACACTCCCAGGTACATCTCTGACACTCCTAGGTACACCTCTGAAACTCCCAGGTCACCTCTGGCTCCAGGTACTCCACCCGACATTCCTGGTACACCTCCTAACACTCCCAGGTACCGTCCTTCCAGAGACACCTCTAACACTCAGGTATCCTCTGACCTCCCAGGTACCTGTGACACTCCCAGGTATATCTCTGGACACTCCCAGATACACCTCTGACACTCCCAGGTACACCTCCTGACACTCCCAGGTACACCTCCCGTGCTCCCAGGTACACCTCTGGCACTCCATTATTCCTCACACACTCCTGGTACATCTCTGACACTCCCAGGTACACCTTGACACTCCCATGTGCACCACCCGGCACTGCCAGGTACACCTCAGACACTGCCAGGTACACCTCCCAGACCACTGCCAGGTACACCTCAGACACTCCCAGGTACACCTCAGACACTCCAAGGTGCACCACTGATGCTCCAAGTGCACCTCTGACACTCCCAGGCACACCTCTGACACTCCCAGGTACACCTCAGACACTCCCTGGGTACACCGCTAAAACTCACCAGGTCACTCCAACACTTCCAGATACACCTCCTGACACTCCTAGGTTATCTCTGACCTCCCAGTACACCTATGACACTCCAGGAACACCTCCTGACACTCCCAGGTACACCTCCGATACTACCAGGTACACCTCTGACCTCCCAGGTACTCCACTGACACTCCTGGTACACCTGACTCTCCCAGGTACACCTCTGACACTCCCAGGTTCTCCACTGACATTCCCTGTTACACCTCTGGCATTCCCAGGTACACGTCCAACACTCTCAGATACACCTCTGACACTCCCAGGTACATCTCTGACCTCCCAGGTACCTCTGACACCCCAAGTACACCTCTGACACCCACAGGTACACCTCCGATACTCCCAGGTACACCTCTGACACTCCCATGTACACCTCTGACACTCCTAGGTACTCTCTGTCACTCCCTGATACACCCCTCTTGCTCCCAGGTGTGCCATGACACTCCCAGGTACACCGCTAACAGTGCCAGGTACACCTTAGACACTGCCAGGTACACCTCAGACACTGCCAGGTACACCTCAGATACTCCCAGGTACACCTCTGACACTCCCAAGTGCACCTCTGACACTCCCAGGCACACCTCTGACACTCCCAGGTACACCTCAGACACTCCCAGGTACACCTGACACTCCCAGGTACCTCTGACACTCCCAATACACCTCCTGACACTCCTGGTACACCTCTGACACCCAGGTACATCTCTGACCTCCCACGTGCTCCACTGACACTCCCTGGTACACCTGACACTCACAGGGTACACCTCTGACACTCTCAGGTACACCTCTGACACTCACCAGGTACATCTCAGACACTCCCAGGTGCACCCCAGACACTCCCAGGTACACCCCAGACACTCCCAGGTACACTTCTCACACTCGCCAGTACACCTCCGACACTCCCAGGTACACCTCAGACACTCCCAGGTATACCGCTAAAACTCACCAGGTACACCTCTGACACTCCCAAGTACACCTCGGACACTGCCAGGTACACCTCAGATACTCCAGGGTACACCTCAGACACTCCAAGGTGCACCTCTGACACTCCCAAGTGCACCTCCCAACCTCCCAGGCACACCTCCAGCACCCCAGGTACACCCTCAGACACTCGAGGTACACCTCCAGACACTCCAGGTACACCTCTGACACTCCCAGGTACACCTCAGACACTCTAGGTACACCTCTCACACTCCCAGGTACCTCTCACACTCCCAGGTACTCCTTGACCTCCCGGGTACTTCTCTGACAGTCCCAGGTACACCTCAGACTCTCCCAGGTTCACCTCAGACACTCCCAGGTACACCTCAGACACTCCCAGACACCTCTGACACTCCCAGGTACACCGCCCAACCTCCGCCAGTTACCTCTGACACCTCCATGTTGCTCTCCAGAAACTCCCAGGTACACCTCTGACACTCCCAGGTACTCCACTGACACTCCCTGGTACACCCCTGACCTCCCAGGTACACCTCCGACACTCCCAGGTACACCTCCGACACTCCCAGGTTCTCCACTGACATTCCTGGTACACTCTGCATTCCCAGGTACACGTCCAACACTCCCAGATACACCTCTGACACTCCCAGGTACATCCTGACACTCCCAGGTACCTCCTGACACCCCCAGGTACACCTCTGACACTCCCAGGTACCTCCGATACTCCCAGGGTACACCTCTGACACTCCCAGGTAAACCTCTGACACTCCTAGGTGCTCTCTGTCACTCCTGATACACCTCTGCTACTCCCAGGTTCACCACTGGCTGCTCCCAGGTACACCGCTAACAGTGCCACTACACCTCGAACACTGCCAGGTACACCTCGAACACTGCCAGGTACACCTCAGACACTCCCAGGTACACCTCAGACTCAAGGGTGCACCTCTGACACTCCCAAGTGCACCTCTGACACTCCCAGGCACACCTCTGACACTCCCAGGTACACTCCTCAGACACTCCCAGGTACACCGCTGACACTCCCAGGTGCCACCTCTGAATCTCCCAAGTACACCTCTGACACTCCCAGGTACACCTCCGACACTCCCAGGTACACCTCCGACACTCAGGTCACCTCCGACACTCCCAGGTACCCTCTGACACCCCAGGTACACCTTTGACAACCCCAAGTACACCTCCGACACCCAGGTACACCTCTGACACTCCCAGGTACTCCACTGACATTCCCTGGTACACCCTGACACTCCCAAGTACACCTCTGACACTCCCAGGTACACCCTCAGACACTCCCAGGTACACTTATCACACCCAGGTACTCCACTGACACTCAGGTACACCCCTGACACCCTCCCAGGTACACCTCTGACACTCCCAGGTACACCTGCACACTCCCATGTACACCTCAGACCGCCTGTAAACAGACACTCCCAGGTACAACCCCGACACTCCCAGGAACATTCACACACTCGCAAGTACACCTCCGACACCCCCAGGTACACCTCTGACACTCCCAGGCACATCTGACACTCCCAGGTACACCTCACACTCCCAGGTACCTCTGAAACTCCCAGGTGCACTCTGACTCCCAGGTACACCCTCTGACACCGCCAGGTACACCCCTCCGACCTCCCAGGTACACTCCAGGCACACTCCCAGGTACACCTCAGACACTCCCAGACACATCTGACACTCCCAGGTACACCTCTGACATTCCCAGGTACTCCACTGACATTCCCTGTTACACCCCTGACACTCCCAGATACACCTCTGACACTCCCAGGTACACCCCAGACACTCCCAGGTACACTTCTCACACTCCCAGGTACACCTCTGACACTCCTAGGTACTCCTCTGTCACTCCCTGATACACGTCTAACACTCCCAGGTACACCGCTGACACTCCCAGGTACACCGCTGACGCTGCCAGGTACACCTCAGACACTGCCAGGTACACCTCAGGCACTGCCAGGTACACCTCAGACACTCCTAGGTACACTTCAGTCACTCCAAGGTGCACCTCTGACACTCCCAAGTGCACCTCTGACACTCCCAGGCACAGCTCTGACACTCCCAGGTACACCTCTTTCACTCCCTGGTTCTCCCCTGACACTCCCAGGTACGACTCAGACACTCCCAGGTACACCTTAGACACTCCCAGGTACACCTCTGACACTCCCTGGTACACCTCAGAAACTTCTAGGTACACCGCTCACACTCGCAGGTACACCTCTCACACTCCCAGGTACTCCTGTGACACTTCCTGGTACTTCTCTGACATTCCCAGGTACACCTCAAACACTTCCAGGTACACCTCAGACACTCCCAGGTACACCTCAGACACTCCCAGGCACACCTCTGACACTCCCAGGTACACCTCTGACACTCCCAGGTACTCCACTAATACTCCCTGGTTCACCCCTGACACACCCAGGTACACCTCTGACACTCCCAGGTACACCTCTGACACTCCCAGGTACACCTGAGACACTCCCATGTACACCCCAGATACTCCCAGGTACACCCCAGACACTCCCATGTACACCTCCGACACTCCCAGGTACACCTCTAAAACTCCCTGGTACACCTCTGACACTCCAAGGTACACATCTGACACTCCCAGGTACACCTCTGACACTCCTAGGTACTCCTCTTTCACTCCCTGATACACCTCTAACACTCCCAGGTGCACCGCTGACACTCCCAGGTACACCGCTGACAGTGCCAGGTACACCTCCGATACTTCCAGGTACACCTTTGAGACTCCCAGGTAATCCACTGACACTCCTGGTACAACTCTGACATTCCCAGTTACACCTCTGATACTCCCAGTTACACCCCTGACACTCCCAGGTACACCTCCGATACTCCCAGGCACACCTCTGACACTCCCAGGTACATCTCTGATACTCCCAGGTACACCTCTGACACTTTCAGGTACACCTCTGACACTCCTAGGTACTCCTCTGTCACTCCCTGATACACCTCTAACACTCCTAGGTGCACCGCTGACACTCCCAGGTACACCGCTGACACTGCCAGGTACACCTCAGATACTGCCAGGTACACCTCACACACTGCCAGGTACACCACAGACACTCCAAGGTACACCTCAGACACTCCAAGGTGCACCTCTGACACTCCCAAGTGCACCTCTGACACTCCCAGGCACACCTCTGACACTCCCAGGTACACGTCAGACACTCCCAGGTACACCGCTGACAATCCCAGGTACACCTCTGACACTCCCATGTACACCTCTGACACTCCCAGGTACACCTCTGACACTCCTACTTACTCGTCTGTCACTCCCTGACACACCTCTAACAATCCCAGGTGCACAGCTGACACTCCCAGGTACACCGCTGACAGTGCCAGGTACACCTCAGACACTGCCAGGTACACCTCTGACACTCCCAGGTACTCCACTGGCCATTCCTGGTGCACTCTGGCCTTTAGGTACACCAGTGACACTGCCAGGTACACCTCCGACACTCCCAGGTGCACCCGCCGACACTCCCAGGTGCACTTCTCACACCTCCCAGGTGCACCTCCGACAATCCCTGGTACACCTCCTGACACTCTCAGGTACACCGCTGACACTGCCAGGTACATGTCCGACACTCCCAGGTACACCTCTGACACTCCCATGTACTCCACTGACATTCCCTGGTACACATCTGACACTCCCAGGTACACGTCCAACACTCCCAGATACATCTCTGACACTCCCAGGTACATCTCTTACACTCCCAGGTACACCTGTGACACTCCCAGGTACACCTCTGACACTCCCAGGTGCACCTCCGATAATCCCAGGTACACCGCTGACACTCCTAGGTATTCCTCTGACACTCCCTGGTACATCTCTGACACTCCCAGGTACACCGCTGACACTCCCAGATTTTGCTTTGACTGCCAGGTACACCTCAGACACTCCCAGGTACTCCACTGACACTCCCTGGTTCACCCCTGACACTCCCAGGTGCACCTCTGACACTCCCAGGTACACCTCTGACACTCCCAGGTACACCTGAGACACTCCCAGGTACACCCCAGATACTCCCAGGTACACCCCAGACACTCCCAGGTACACCTCCGACACTACCAGGTACACCTCTAAAACTCCCTGGTACACCTCTGACACTCCAAGGTACACATCTGACACTCCCAGGTACACCTCTGACACCCCCAGGTACACCTCTGACACTCCCAGGTACACCTCCGATACTCCCAGGTACACCTCTGACACTCCCAGGTACACCTCTGACACTCCTAGGTACTCCTCTTTCACTCGGTGTACACGTCCAACACTCCCAGATACACCTCTGACACTCCCAGGTATATCCCTGACACTCCCAGGTACACCTCTGACACTCCCAGGTACACCTCTGACACTCCCAGGTACACCTCCGACACTCCCAGGTACACCTCCGACACTCCCAGGTACACCCCTGACCTCCCAGGTACAATTATCACACTCCCAGGTACTCCACTGACACTCAATGGTACACCCCTACACCTCCCAGGCCACCTCCGACACTCCAGGTACACCATGACACTCCCAGGTACACCCTCTGACACTCCCAGGTACACCTCCGATACTACCAGGTACACCTCTGACACTCCCAGGTTCTCCACTGACATTCCCTGGTACACCCCTGGCATTCCCAGGTACACGTCCAACACTCCCAGATACACCTCCTCTGACACCCCAGGTACATCCCTGAAACTCCCAGGCACACCTCTGACACCCCAGGTACACCTCTGACACCCCCAGGTACAACTCAGACACTCCCAGGTACACCTCTGACACTCGAGTGCACCTCTGACACCTCCCAGGCACACCTCTGACACTCAGATACACCTCAGACACTCCCAGGTACACCTCTGACACTCCCAGGCACACCTCTGACACTCCCAAGTACACACCTGACACTCCCAGGTACACCTCTGACACTCCCAGGTACACCCCAGACACTCCCATGTACACCCTATACACTCCCAGGTACTCCACTGACACTCCATGGTACACCCTTACACTCCCAGGCACACCTTGACACCTCCCAGGACACCTCTGACACTCCCAGGTACATATCTGACACTCCCAGGCACCTATGACCTCCCAGGTGACACCCCTGACACTCCCATGACACCTCCAGATACTCCAGGTACACGTCTGACACCCCAGGTACACCCTGACACTCCCAGGTACACCTCCGACACTCCCAGGTACACCTCTGAAACTCCCAGGTGCACCTCTCACACTCCCAGCTACTCCACTGACATTCCCTGGCACACCCTGACACTCCCAGGTGCACGTCCAACACTCCCAGATACATCTCTGACACTCCCAAGTACATCCCTGACAATCCCAGGTACACCTATGACACTCCCAGGTACACCTCTCACACCCCAGGTACACTCAATACTCCCAGGTACACCTCTGACACTCCCAGGTACTCCTCTGGACACCCCTGGTACACCCCTGATTCTCCCAGGAACACCTCTCACACCCCAGGTACACCTCTGACACTCCCAGGTTCTCCACTGACATTCCTGGTACACCTCTGGCATTCCCAGGTACACGTCCAACACTCCCAGATACACCTCTGACACTCCCAGGTACATCTCTGACACTCCCAGGTACACCTCTGACACCCCCAGGTACACCTCTGACACTCCCAGGTACACCTCCGATACTCCCAGGTACAACTCTGATACTCCCAGGTACACCTCTGACACTCCTAGGTACTCCTCTGATACTCCCTGATACACCTCTAACGCTCCCAGGTGCACCGCTGACACTCCCAGGTACACCGCTAACAGTGCCAGGTACACCTCAGACACTGCCAGGTACACATCAGACACTACCAGGTACACCTCAGACACTCCCAGGTACACCTCAGACACTCCAGGTGCACCTCAGACACTCCCAAGTGCACCTCTGACACTCCCAGGCACACCTCTGACACTCCCAGGTACACCCTCAGACACTCCCAGGTACACCGCTGACACTCCCCAGTACACCTCTGAAACTCCCAGGTACACCTCAGACACTCCCAGGTACACTCTGAATTCTCAGGTACACCTCTGACACTCCCAAGTACACCTCTGACACTCCCAGGTACACCTCCGACACTCCAGGTACACCTCCGACACTCCCAGGTACACCTCTGACCCTCCCAGGTGCCACTTATCACACCCTACTCACTGACACTCAATGGTACACCCCTTACACTCCCAGGTACACCTCTGACACTCCCAGGTACACCTCTGACACTCACCAGGTACACCTAAGACACTCCCAGGTACACCCCAGACACTCCCAGGTACACCCCAGACACTCCCAGGAACACTTCTCACACTCACAAGTACACCTCCGACACTCCCAGGTACACCTCTGACCCCCCAGGTACACCTCTGACACTCCCATTTACTCCACTGACATTCCTGGTACACCTATGACACTCCCAAGTACACGTCCACTCCCAGACACCTCTGACACTCCCAGGTACACCCCTGACACTCCCAGGTACCCACTGACACTCCTGGTACCCCCGACACCCCAGGTACACCTGACACCTCCAGGTACACCTCTGACACTCACCAGGTACACCTGACACTCCCAGGTAAACCCCAGACACTCCCAGGAACACTTATCACACTCGCAGTACACCTCCGACACTCCCAGGTACCCACCTCTGACCTCCCAGGTACCTCTGACACTCCCAGTTACACCTCTGACACTCCCAGGTACACCTCTGAAACTCCCAGTGCACCTCTGACCTCCAGGTACTCCACTGACATTCCCTGGTACACCTCTGACACTCCCAGGTACGTCCAACACTCCCAGATACACCTCTGACACTCCCAGGTATATCTCTGACACTCCCAGGTACACCTCCTGACACTCCCAGGTACACCTCCTGACACTCCCAGGTACACCTCCGATACTCCCAGGTACCTCCTGACACTCCTAGGTATTCCTCTGTCACTTCCTGGTACATCTCTGACACTCCCAGGTACACCGCTGACACTCCCCTGTACACCATGACACTGCCAGGTACACCTCCAGACACTGCCAGGTACACCACAGCTTTCCCAGGTACACCTCTGACTCCCATGCACCTCTGACTCTCCCAGGTACACCTCCGGCACTCCCAGGTACACCTCCCGACACTCCCAGGTACACTTCTCCACACTCCCAGGTACACCTACGACACTCCCAGGTCACATCTCCGACACTCCCAGGTACCTCCGATTCTCCCAGGTACACCTCTGGCACTCCTAGGTATTCTCTGACACTCTCTGGTACATCTCTACACTCCAGGAACACCTCAGACACTCCCTGGTACACCTCTGACCTCCCAGGTACCTCTTTCACTCCCTGGTTCTCCCCTGACACCCCAGGTACCTCCAGACACTCGAGGTACACCTCAGACACTCCAGGTACACCTCTGACACTCCCAGGTACACCTCAGACACTCCTAGGTACACCTCTCACACTCCCAGGTACACCTCTCACACTCCCAGGTACTCTGCTGACACTCATGAGCACTTCTCTGACACTCCCAGGTACACCTCAGACACTCCCAGGTACACCTCAGGCACTCCCAGGTACACCTCCAGACACTCCAGGCACACCTCTGACACTCACAGGTACCGCTGAAACTGCCAGGTACACCTCTGACACTCCATGTACACCTCCGACACTCCAGGTACCTCTGACCTCCCAGGTACTCCACTGACACCCTGGTACACCCCTGACACTCCCAGGTACACCTCCGACACTCCCAGGTACACCTCTGACACTCCCAGCTACTCCACTGACATTCCCTGGTACACCTCTGACACTCCCAGGTGCACGTCCAACACTCCCAGATACACCTCTGACACCCCCAAGTATATCTCTGACAATCCCAGGTACACCTGACACTCCCAGGTACACCTCTCACCTCCCAGGTACACCTCCCTCCCAGGCACACTTCACACTCCCAGGTATTCCACTGATACTCCTGGTACACCCCTGATTCTACCAGAACACCTCCCAGCCTCCCAGGTACACCTCTGACACTCCCAGGTTCTCCCTGACATTCCTGGTACACCTCTGGCATTCCCAGGTACACGTCCAACACTCCCAGATACACCTCTGACATTCCCAGGTACTGATACTCCCAGGTACACCTCTGACACCCCAGGTACACCTCTGACACTCCCAGGTACACCTCCCGTGCTCCCAGGTACACCTCTGATACTCCCAGGTACACCTCTGACCTCCTAGGTACTCCTCTGATACTCCCTGATACACCTCTAACGCTCCCAGGTGCACCATGACACTCCAGGTACACCGCCTAACAGTGCTAGGTACACCTCCAGACACTGCCAGGTACAGCTCAGACACTACCAGGTGCACACCTCAGACACTCCCAGGTACACCTCCAGACACTCAAGGTGCACCTCAGACACTCCCAAGTGCACCTCTCTGACTCCCAGGCACACCTCTGACACTCCCAGGCACACCTCAGACACTCCCAGGTACACCATGACACTCCCAGGCACCTCTGACACTCCCAAGTACACACCTCTGACACTCAGGTACACCTCAGACACTCCAGGCACACCTCCCACACTCCCAGGTACACCTCTGACCCTCCAGGTACACCCCAGACACCCCAGGCACCTTATCACCTCCCAGGTACTCCTGACACTCAATGGTGCACACCCTTACACTCCCAGGTACACCTCTGACACTCCCAGGTACACCTCTGACACTCACCAGGTGCCACCCAAGACACTCCCAGGTACACCCCAGACACTCCCAGATACACCCCAGACACTCCCAGGAACACTTCTCACACTCACAAGTACACCTCCGACACTCCCAGGTACACCCTGACACTCCCAGGTACACCTCTGACACTCCCATTTACTCCACTGACATTCCTGGTACACCCATGACACTCCCAAGTACGTCCAACACTCCCAGATACACCTCCTGACACTCCCAGGTACACCCCTGACACTCCCAGGTACTCCACTGACACCCCCTGGTACACCCCTGACACCCCAGGCACACCTCTGACACTGCAGGCACACCTCTGACACTCACCAGGCACACCTCAGACACCCCAGTGCACCCCAGACACCCCAGGCACACCCCATCACACTCCGCAAGCACACCTCCACACCCCCAGGCACACCTCTGACACCCCAGGCACACCACTGACACTCCCAGTTACACCTCTGACACCCCAGGCACACCTCTGAAACCCAGGCACCTCTGAAACCCCAGGTACTCCACTGACATCCCTGGTACACCTCTGACACCCCAGGCACACGTCCAACACTCCCAGATACACCTCTGACATTCGGCATATCTCTGACACCCCAGGCACACCTCTGACACTCTCAGGCACACCTCTGACACCCCAGGCACACCTCCGATACCCCAGGCACACCTCTGACACTCCTAGGCATTCCTCTGACACTTCCTGGCACACCGCTGACACTCCCTGCACACCGCTGACACTGCCAGGCACACCCCAGACACTGCCAGGCACACCTGAGACACTCCCAGGCACACCTCTGACACTCCAAGCACACCCTTGACTCTCCCAGGCACACCTCCGACACCCCCAGGCACACCTCCGACACCCCCAGGCACACTCTCACACCTCAGGCACACCTCCGACACTCCCAGGTACAACCCGACACCCCAGGTACACCTCCGATACTCCCAGGCACACCTCTGACACTCCTAGGTATTCCTCTGACACTTCTGGCACCTCTGACACTCCCAGAAACACCTCAGAACTCCCTGGCACCTCTGACACTCCCAGGCACACCTCTTTCCACCCTGGTTCTCCCTGACACCCCAGGTGCACACCTCAGACACTGGAGGCACCCCAGACACCCCCAGGCACACCTCTGACACCCCAGCCACACCTCCTCACACCCCAGGCACACCTCCCCACACCAGGCACACCTCCCACACCGGCACCCTGCACACCATGGCACCTGACACCCAGGCACACCCAGACACCCAGGCACACCCCAGACACCCCAGAACACTCTCACACCAAGCACACCCGACACTGGCACACCTCTGACACTCTGCGTACACCTCTGACACTCCCCATTTACTCCACTGACATTCCCTGGTACACCTATGACACTCCCCAAGACACGTCCAACACTCCCCGATACACCCTGACACTCCCAGGTACACCCCTGACACTCCCAGGTACTCCACTGACACCCCTGGTACACCCCTGACACTCCCCAGGCACACCTCTGACACCCCAGGCACACCTCTGGCACCCACCAGGTACACCTCAGACACCCCAGGTAAACCCCAGACACCCCAGGCACACTTATCACACCCTGCAAGCACACCTCCGACACCCCAGGCACACCTCTGACACTCCCAGGCACACCACTGACACCCCAGTTCACACCTCTGACACCCCAGGCACACCTCTGAAACCCCAGGTGCACCCTGACACCCCAGGCACACCCCTGACACCCAGGTACACCACTGACACCCCTGGCACACCCCTGACACCCCAGGCACACCTGACACCCCAGGCACACCTCTGACACTACCAGGTACACCTCCGACACTCCCAGGCACACCTCTGACACTCCCAGGCACACGACTGACACTCCCAGTTACACCTCTGACACTCCCCAGGCACACCTCTGAAACTCCCAGGTGCACCTCTGACACTCCCAGGTATAACTCTGACACTCCCAGGTACACCTCCGATACTCCCAGGTACACCTCTGACACTCCTAGGCATTCCTCTGACACTTCCTGGTACATCTCTGACACTCCCAGGCACACCGCTGACACTCTGCACACCGCCTGACACTGCCAGGCACACCCCACACACCAGGCACACCTGAGACACTCCCAGGCACACCTCTGACACTCCCAAGCACACCTCTGACTCTCCCAGGCACACCTGACACCCCAGGCACACCTCCGACACTAGGTGCACACTTCACACCCCAGGCACACCTCCGACACTCCCAGGCACAACCTGACACTCCCAGGTACACCTCCGATACTCCCAGGCACACCTCTGACACTCCTAGGACCTCTGACACTCTCTGGCACATCTCTCACTCCCAGAACACCAGACACTCCCTGGCACACCTCTCTGACACTCCCAGGCACACCCTTTCACTCCCCTGTTCTCCCCCTGACAACCCCAGGCACACTCCAGACACTCTGAGGTACACCCCAGACACCCCCAGGCACACCTCTGACATTCCCAGGCACACCTCACACTCCAGGCACACCTCTCACACCCCAGGCACACCTCCTCACACTCCCGGCACCCCTGTGACACCCATGGCACTTCACACCCCAGGCACACCTCAGACACCCCAGCACACCTCTGACACTCCCCAGGCACACCGCTGACACTGCCAGGCACACCTCTGACACCCATGTACACCTGACACTCCCAGGCACACCTCTGACACTCCCAGGCACTCCACTGACACTCCCTGGTACACCCTGACACTCCCAGGCACACCCCTGACACTCCCAGGCACACCTCCGACACTCCCAGGCACACCTCTGACACTCCCAGGTTCTCCACTGACATCTCTGGTACACCTGACATTCCCAGGTACACGTCCAATACTTCCAGATACACCTCTGACACTCCCAGGCACATCTCTGACACTCCCAGGCACACCCTCTGACACCCCAGTGCACACCTCTGACACTCAGGCACACCTCCGATACTCCCCAGGCACACCTCTGATACTCCCAGGCACACCTCTGACACCCTAGGCACTCCTCTGTCACTCCCTGATACACCTCTAACACTCCCAGGTGCACCGCTGACACTCCCTGGCACACCACACAGCAGCAGGCACACCCCAGACACTGCCAGGCACACCAGACACTGCCAGGCACACCCCAGACACCAGGCACACCTCTGACACCCAGGCACACCTCCGATACTCCCCAGGCACACCTCTGACACCCCAGGCATTCCTCTGACACTCCCTGGTACATCTCTGACACTCTCAGGCACACCGCTGACACTCCCATGTACACCGCTGACACTGCAAGCCACACCTCAGACACTGCCAGGCACACCTGAGACACCGCGGCACACCCCAGACACCCCAGGCACACCTCAGACACCTCCGGTGCACCTCTGACACACGCAAGTGCACCCCTGACACTTCCAGGCACACCTCTGATAACCCCAGGCACACCCCCAGACACTCCCCAGGCACACTGCTGACATTCCCAGGCACACCCTGACACTCCAGCACACCTCTGACCTCCCCAGGCACACCTGACACACTCCCAGGCACACCTCCTGACACTCCTAGGCACACTCTCACACTCCCCAGGCACACCTCCGACACTCCCAGGCACCCGACACCCCAGGTAAACCTCCGATACTCCTAGGCACACCTCCGACACTCCCAGGCACCCCTGAAACCCCAGGCACACCTCCGACACCCCAGGCACACTTCCCACACTCCCAGGCACACCTCCGACACTCCCAGGCACAACCTGACACTCCCCAGGTAAACCTCCGATACTCCTAGGCACACCTCTGACACTCCCAGTACACCCTGACACTCCTATGCATTCCTCTGACACTCTCTGGCACATCTCTGACACTCCCCAGGAATACCCCAGACACCCCTGGTACACCTCTGACACTCCCAGGTGCACACCCCTTTCACTCCCTGATCTCCCCTGACACTCCCCAGGCACACCTCTGACACCTCCCAGGTACACCTCCTGACACTGCAGGCACACCTCTGAAACCCCAGGTGCACCACTGACACTCCCAGCTACCAACTGACATTCCTGCACACCTCTGACACTCCCAGCACGTCCAACACTCCCAGATACACCTCTGACACTCCCAGGTACACCTCCGATACTCCCAGGCACACCTCTCTGACACTCCCAGGTACCCACTGACACTCCCTGGTACACCCCTGATTCTCCCAGAACCTCTGACACCCCAGGCACACCTCTGACACTCCCAGGTTCTCCACTGACATTCACTGGTACACCTCTAGCATCTCCCAGGCACACGCCCAACACCTCCCAGACATACCTCTGACACACTCCCAGGTACATCTCTGACACCCCAGGTACACCTCTCTGACACCCCCAGGTACACTCCTGACACTCCCAGGCACACCTCCGATACTCCCAGGCACACCCTGGATAAATTCCAGGCACACCGCTGACACTCCCAGGCACACTGCCACTGTGCCAGGTACACTCAGGACACTGCCAGGCACACCACAGACACTGCCAGGCACAATCTCAGACACTCCCCAGGCACACCTTCTGACACTCCCCAGGCACACCTCCTGATACCCCAGGTACACACCTCTGACACCTCGAGGCATTCCTCTGACACTCCCTGGCACATCTCTGACACTCTCAGGCACACCGCTGACACCCCATGTACACCGCGACACTGCAAGCCACACCCTGACACTGCCAGGCACACCTGAGACACTGCCAGGCACACCCCAGACACACCCCAGGCACACCTCAGACACTCCAAGGTGCACCTCTGACACACGCAAGTGCACCTCTGACACTCCAGGCACACCCTGATAACCCCAGGCACACTCAGACACCCCAGGCACACCGCTGACATTCCCAGGCACACCTCTGACACCCCATGTACACCCTGACTCTCCCAGGTACACCTCCACACTCCCCAGGCACACCTCCGACACCCTAGGCACACTTCTCACCCCAGGCACACCTGACACTCCCAGGCACAACTCCGACACCCAAGGTAAACCTCCCGATACTCCTAGGTACACCTCCGACACTCCCAGGCACACCTCTGAAACTCCCAGGTACACCTCCGACACCCCAGGCAGGCCACTTCCACACCCCAGGCACACCTCCGACACTCCAGGTACAACTCCGGACACCCCAGGTAAACCTCCGATACCCTAGGTACACCCCTGACACTCCCCAGGCACACCTCTGACACTCCTATGTATTCCTCTGACACTCTCTCTGGTACATCTCTGACACTTGGTAAATCACCAGACACCCCTGGCACACTTGACACTCCCAGGTACACCTCTTTCACTCCCCTGATTCTCCCTGACACTCCCAGGCACACTCTGACACTCCCAGGCACACTCCTCTGACACTCGCAGGTACACTTGAAACTCCCAGGTGCACTGACACCTCCCAGCTACTCAACTGACATTCCTGGTACACCTCTGACACTCCCAGCACGTCCAACACCCCAGATACACCCTCTGACACTCCCAGGTACACCTCCGATAATTCCCCAGGTACACCCTGACACTCCCAGGTACTCCACTGACACCCCTGGTACACCCCTGATTCTCCCAGGAACACTCTGACACCCAGGTACAACACCTCTGACACTCCCAGGTTCTCCACTGACATTCACTGGTACACCTCCCAGCATTCCCAGGCACACGCCCAACACTCCCAGATACACCTCTGACACTCCCAGGTACATCTCTGACACCCCAGGCACACCTCTGACACCCCCAGGCACACCTCTGACACCCCAGGCACACCTCCGATACCCCAGGTACACCTTCCATACCCAGGTACACCTCTGACACTCCAGGTACCCTCTGATACTCCCCTGACACACCCCTAACACTTGCACACCCCAGACACTCCCCAGGAACACTTCTCACACTCACAGCACACCTCCGATATTCCCAGGTGCACTCTCTGATACTCCCAGGTACACCTCTAACACCTGGATTTACCCACTGACATTCCCTGGTACACCCATGACACTCCCAAGCACACGTCCACACCCCAGATACACCTCTGACACTCCCAGGCACACTCTGACACTCCCCAGGTACACCTCCGACACTCCCAGGTACACTTCTCACACTCCCCAGGCACACCTCTGACACTCCCAGGTACAACTCCGACACTCCCAGGCACACCTCCGATACACCTGCACACCTCTGACACTCCCAGGCATTCTGGACACTCTCTGGTACATCTCTGGACACTCCCCAGGAACACCAGACACCCCTGGCACACCCCCTGACACTCCCAGGCAAACCCTTCACCCCCCTGGTTCTTCCCTGACACCCCAGGCACACCTCAGACACTCGAGGCACACCTCAGACACCCCAGGCACACCTCTGACACTCCCCAGGCACACTCTCAGACACCCCTAGGCACACCCTCTCACACCCCAGGCACACCCCTCAGACACCCCAGGCACACCTCTGACACTCCCAGGCACAGCTGACACTGCCAGGCACACCTCTGACACCCATGCATACCTCCGACACTCCCAGGCACACTCCCTGACACTCCCAGGTACTCCACTGACACCCCTGGTACACCCCTGACACTCCCAGGCACACCTCCGACACTCCCAGGCACACCCTCTGAAATTCTGGTGTTCTCCACTGACATTCTCTGGTACACCTCTGACATTCCAGGCACACGTCCAATACCCCAGATACACCTCCCCTGACACTCCCCAGGTACATTCCCTGGACACTCCCCAGGCACACCTCTGACACCCCCCTGGAGGCACACCTCTGACACCCCAGGCACACCTCCGATACCCCAGGCACACCCGTGATACCCCAGGTGCCACACCTCTGACACCCTAGGTACTCCCTCTGTCACTCCCTGACACACCCCTAACACTCCCCAGGTGCACCGCTGACACCCCAGGCACACTGCCAACAGTGCCAGGTACACCTCAGGACACTGCCACAGGCACACCCCAGACACTGCCAGGCACACACCCCAGACACCGCCAGTACACCTCTGACACTCCTAGGTATTCCTCTGACACCCTGGTACATCTCTTAATAATTCCCAGGCACACCGCTGACACTCCCCATGTACACCGCTGACACCCAAGGCACACCAGACACAGCCACAGGCACACCTGACACTGCCAGGCACACCAGACACTCCCCAGGTACACCTTAGGACACCCCAGGCACACCCAGACACTGCAAGTGCACCTCCTGGACACTTCCAGGCACACCCTGCACCCCAGGTACACCCTCAGACACCCCAGGCACACCGCTGACAATCCCAGGCACACCTCTGACACTCCCAAGCACACCTCGACTCTCCCCAGGCACACCTCCGACACTCCCCAGGCACACCTCCGACACTCCCCAGGCACACTCTCACACTCCCTGGCAGTACACCTCCGGACACTCCCAGGTACAACCACGACACCCCAGGTAAACCTCCGATACCCTAAGCACACCCTGACACTCCCCAGGCACATCTCTGACACCCTATGCATTCTCTGACACTCTCTGGCACATCTCTGACACTCCCAGGAATACCTCAGACACTCCCTGGCACCCTGACACTCCCCAGGCACACCTCTTCACTCCCCTGCTCTCCCCTGACCCCCAGGCACACCTCTGACACCCCAGGCACACCTCTGTGGACACTCCCCAGCACACCTCTCACACTCCCAGGCACACCTCCCCACACCCCAGGCACCCCAGACACTCCCTGGCACTTCTCCTGACACTCCCAGGCACACCCCAGACACTCCCAGGCACACGTCAGACACTCCCCAGCCACACCTCAGACACTCCCCAGGCACACCTCTGACACTCCCAGGTACACCGCTGACACCAGGCACACACCTCTGACACTCCATGTACACCTGGGACACTCCCAGGCACACCTCCTGAAACCCCAGGCACACCTCCTGACACCCCAGGTACACCCCAGACACTCCCATGTACACTTCATCACACCCCCAGTGTACCCACTGACACCCATGGCACACCCTCACACCTCACAGCACACCCCTACACCCCAGGCACACCTATGACACTCCCAGGCATATCTCTGACACCCCAGGCACACCCATGACACTCCCAGGCACACCCTCTGACACTCCCATGCACACCCTCCGATACTCCCAGGCAATATCGTCTGACACCCTAGGCACACCTCTGGACACCCCAGGCACACCTCTGACACTCCCAGGTACACCTCTGAAACTCCCAGGTGCACCTCTGACACTCCCAGCTACTCCACTGACATTCCTGGTACACCTCTGACACTCCCAGGTGCACGTCCAACACCCCAGATGCCATCTCTGACACTCCCTGCAAGTATATCTCTGACAACTCCAGGCACACCTATGACACTCCCAGGCACACCTCAACTCCAGGCACACCTCCGATACCCCAGGCACACCTCTGACACACTCCCAGGCACTCCACTGACACCCTGGCACACCCCTGATTCCCTCCCCAGGAACACCTCTGACACTCCCAGGCACAAACCTGACACTTGTTCTCCACTGGACATTCCCTGGTACACTCTGGCATTCCCAGGTACACGTCCAACACTCCCAGATACACCTCGACGCTCCCAGGTACATTCCCTGACACTCCCCAGGTACACCTCTGACACCCCCAGGCACACCCTGACACTCCCAGGCACACCTCCGATACCCCTGCAGGTACACCTCTGGATACCACAGGTACACCTCTGACACTCCTAGGTACTCCTCTGATACCCCTGATACACCTCTAACGCTCCCAGGTGCACCAAGGACACTCCCAGGCACACTGCTAACAGTGCCAGGTACACCCTCCCCAGACACCGCCAGGCACACCCCCAGACACTACCAAGTACACCCCACACCCCAGGCCACCCTCAGACACCCAAGGTGCACCCCAGACACCTCAAGTGCACCCTCTGACACTCCCAGGCACCTCTGACACTCCAGGTCACCTCAGACACTCCCAGGTACCATGACCTCCAGGTACACCTCTGACACTCCCAAGTACACCTCTGACACTCCCAGGTACACCTCCGACACTCCCAGGTACACCTCCGACACTCCCAGGTACACCTCTGACCCTCCCAGGTACACCCCAGACACTCCCAGGTACACTTATCACACTCCCAGGTACTCCACTGACACTCAATGGTACACCCCTTATACCCCCAGGTACACCTCTGACAACCCCAGGTACACCTCTGACACTCACCAGGTACACCTAAGACACTCCCAGGTGTAGGTTATGTATATAAGCTACTGTGCCAAGTAGCAACCCTGTACATAAGCTACTGTGCCGAGTAGCATTCATATATATTATCACGTGGCAACACTGCACGTGTTATGTGGCAACATTGCCCCGAGGCTGCCATATGGCAAGGCGCCTCAGTCTGACTGCGTGAGCCATGCTTGGCACATGCTGGTCACCGCTTGTATTTCTCTCATCCACAATAAACGAACTCAGTGTTACTCAGTGTTTCCCTAGCCATCACTGCATTCTTCAGGGCACACTAGTAACCTTCATGGCGCAGTGTCTAGGATCTGTGAACTTACAAAGTGCGTGAACAATGCCGACAGTTACGTCTGCCGGTGATGCGCGTCGACTCAGTGTGTTGTGTTGTGTTGCGCTGTGTTTCGCCGCGATGTGCAGTGTTGCTCCGTCACAGTGCGTTTTAGTGACGGTGCCAGTGTTAGTGTCAGTGTATTAGTGTGTGTCTAGAGCTGAGTTGAGCATTGGCCTGTCTTTTTTTTGTGGTACCCACGGAGCACGCAGGCGTACACCTTTCTCGTGCGACATCCGGGGGACACTGACGGTCTTGCCGGACCACGCAGCTGTCCACGCTCCCTCCGCTCTCTGAGACACACACACACACACACACGCACGCACTCACTCACGGACAGGACAGTGGACCTGGACCATAAGCGTGATTTTTGTGCTGTTTATGTCTTATATATGTGGTTCGAGCTGTTGAGGCGCCACTTTATATATTAAACAGTGCAGTCCACGCACACACAAAGATGGGAGGTAAGAAGGGACAACGTCAAGATGGGAGACACGACTCCCCACCACCTTCCCCTCCACCTGGCGCAGACTCTCATCCTCCACCTCCAGTGACGGACATCGCCACAATTCTGAGGTGGATGGACGACCGGGACGAGCGACGTAGAGAAATGGATTTTCAGAGGGAGGAGACACGAAGAGAAGAGGAAAAGTTGCGTTTTGAGGCACTATTGGCGACCCTGGCGCTAACCCACCCTCCCTCACTCGCAGGTAGCGCGCTTCAAGGCACCAGTACACTCCCTCCTCCACCACACCAGCGTCCTCCAGCTCCCAAGGCATCTGTTCAACCCCCACCCGCCCTCTCACCAGACGTCACGTTTCAGCTTTTTCGTGAGTGGAGGCGGCGTTGGACAGATTACTCCACGATGGTGGACCTTGACAGCATGCCTCCAAACAAACAGCTCATCCAACTGCGGATGTGTTTGTCGCTGGAGACCCAGAGAGTTTTGGAGCACACGTTGCACGTGCCTCCCGACTCTACCTCTTCAGTGACGGATGTGCTCGACCTTCTACAGGAGCATGTTAAGGGTCGGAACAACGAGGCTTTGCGTCGCCGTGCCTTCACCAGCTGCAAGCAGGCGGAGAACGAATCCTTTGACGACTTTTTTGTACGTTTGAAGAGTTTGTCAGAGGAGATCGACGTCTGCAAGGCGCACAGCCGGGAATGTGAGGAAGCCTGGATCAAGCACGGGATCTTGACAGTTGTCAGGCACGAAGAGTTGATGCAGCGATTCATCCCCCTGGACGCTTCCTCCACACTCCAGGTGGTAGTGACTGAATGTCGGTCATACGAGGCCACCAAGTCCGCCACCTCTGCCTTACGGGCCCCACCTGCTGTGAGAGCTATCTCACAATACAAGAAGGCGGCCAACAACGCGAAGGCTGCCACACGCTCTTCCACGCCTCCGCCTAGTGCTTCCTGTGGCAGCTGTGGAAAGCAGCACAGCCCCAAGACTTGCCCGGCCGCCGACGCACTGTGTCGTGGATGTGACCGTACGGGCCACTGGTCTAACACAGACAGGTGCCCTGCACGAGGCCACAAGTGTCAGGCCTGCGGTCGCTATGGACACTACGACAAGTGCTGCCGCCAACCCAAGCCCAAAAGCCCGAGACGAGGAGGACAGCAGCGCACTTCCCTCGGGGTGGTTCGCACACAGCCCCCTCTAGATGGCCCACGCAGCCCCAAGCAACAGCGGAGTCACATTAGGAGGGTGGAATCGACCACACGCCCCAGGGCTATCCCTTCCCCTACTATCCGCGTCGCCGTCACACACGGTGATGTGTCGGGTCACATCGAGGTGATACCGGACACCGGCGCCGATACTACGGTGATTGGGTTGAAGCACCTCCAGAAACTGGGCCTCACCAAACGCGGCCTGGGACCACCGCCGCAGCTGCAGTACTACAATTCGGACGGTTCCCAGATGCCGGACGCTGTGGGCTCCTTTCAGGCAGAGATTACCTATGGCGACAGGTCGTGTTACGGATGGATCGACGTGCAGCCTACTCTCGCTACACCCTTGTTGTCGTGGGAGCACTGCAAGGAGTTAGGCGTGGTGCCCAGAGACTTTCCTGAGCAGATCCCAGCTGCTCGGTACACCGCCAGCAGGGTGCGTGAGTCGACGAGCGACGCGCCTGGCGCTGCCACACGGAGCTGCCCAGAAGCCGCGTCCACTCCCACCCACACAGGACACTCCCCTGCCCAGATCCTGTATGGTCACCCTCTCCGCTCTTGCGTTCCTGCACACGCCAAGGCCTTTGCGAAGGAGTGGCAGACCAGAGCCGAGAGCTGCGACCGCCGCGCCGCTTCACGTGCCCAGGACGCCAAGGCTCAGTATGACGACCGTGCCCGCCCTCTTCAGCCACTGGAGATTGGTGCCCTTGCCCGCGTCCAGGACCCGACGACGACACGTTGGGACAAGGTGGGCATAGTGATGGGCGTCGGCCGGTCGCGGGACTACAAGGTCAGGATGCCGAGCGGCCGTGTCTGGTGGAGGAACCGCCGCTTCCTCCGGCCAGTCCCACCCCCTGCTGCTGGCCCCCTGACCGAGGACGAGTCCCGTACACCTCACGAGGACGAGTCCCGTACACCTCACGAGGATCCGCCCCATAGTGCACCTCGACGCTCGGAGCGACTTAGGAATAAGAAGTCCGCTCAAGACAAAGACTATGAGCGTGAGGGGGGAGGGAGATGTAGGTTATGTATATAAGTTACTGTGCCAAGTAGCAACCCTGTACATAAGCTACTGTGCCGAGTAGCATTCATATATATTATCACGTGGCAACACTGCACGTGTTATGTGGCAACATTGCCCCGAGGCTGCCATATGGCAAGGCGCCTCAGTCTGACTGCGTGAGCCGTGCTTGGCACATGCTGGTCACCGCTTGCATTTCTCTCATCCACAATAAACGAACTCAGTGTTACTCAGTGTTTCCCTAGCCATCACTGCATTCTTCAGGGCACACTAGTAACCTTCACCAGGTACACCTCCGACACTCCCAGGTACACCTCTGACACTCCCAGGTACACCTCTGACACTCCCATTTACTCCACTGACATTCCCTGGTACACCTATGACACTCCCAAGTACACGTCCAACACTCCCAGATACACCACTGACACTTCCTGGTACACCCCTGACACTCCCAGGTACACCACTGACACTCCCAGGTACACCTCTGACACTCACCAGGTACACCTCAGACACTCCCAGGTACACCCCAGACACTCCCAGGTACACCCCAGACACCCCAGGTAAACCCCAGACACTCCCAGGCACACTTATCACACTCCGCAAGTACACCTCCGACACTCCCAGGTACACCTCTGACACTCCCAGGTACACCTCTGACACCCCAGTTACACTCTGACACTCCCAGGTACACCTCTGAAACCCCAGGTGCACCTCTGACACTAGGTACTCCACTGACATTCCCTGGTACACCTCTGACACTCCCAGGTACACGTCCAACACTCCCAGATACACCTCTGACACTCCCAGGCATATCTCTGACACTCCCAGGTACACCTCTGACACTCCCAGGTACACCTCTGACACTCCCAGGTACACCTCCGATACTCCCAGGTACACCTCTGACACTCCAGGTATTCCTCTGACACTTCCTGGTACATCTCTGACACTCCCAGGTACACCGCTGACACTCTGTACACCGCTGACACACTGCCAGGTACACCTCAGACACCCCACAGGTACACCCGAGAGACCCCAGGCACACCTCTGACACTGGCACACCTCTGACCTCCCACACTCCGACACCCTCTGCACACCACACTCCCCAGGCACACTTCTCACACCCCAGGTACACCTACGACACTCCCCAGGTACATCCCCGACACTCCCTGCAAGCACACGTCCAACACTCCCAGATACACTCTGACACTCCCAGACACCCCTGACACTCCCAGGTACTCCACTGACACTCCTGGTACACCCTTATTAATTCTAGGTACACTTTGAGACTCGGCAGGTGCACCCCACACTCACCAGGCACACCAGACACCCCAGGCAAACCCCAGACACTCCCCAGGCACACTTATCACACTGCGCACACCTCCGACACCCCAGGCACCTCTGACACGACACTCCCCAGGTACACCTCTGACACTCCCAGTTACACCTCCACACTCCTTGCACACCTCTGAACTCCCAGGCACCTGACACCCCAGGTACTCCAAATGACATTCCCCTCACACCCCACACCTATACACACCACACCTAAGACACACCTCTGACACCTGCATATCTCTGACACTTACACCACACTTGGTGTACAATTCTGACACTCCCAGGCACACCTCCGATACTCCCAGGCACACCTCTGACACTCCTAGGCATTCCTCTGACACTTCCTGGTACATCTCTGACACTCCAAGGTACACTGCTGACACTCCTCTGTACACCGCTGACACTGCCTGCACACCAGACACTGCCACAGTGCCACCTGAGACACCCCAGGCACACCTCTGACACTCCCAAGTACACCTCTGACCTCCCAGGCACACCTGACACCCCAGTACACCCACACCCCAGTGCACACCCCCACACCCCCAGGTACACCCACGACACCCCAGGCACATCCTCCACACCCCAGGCACACCTGATACCTCAGGCACACCTCTGGACACCCCAGGCATTCTCCTGACACCTCTGCACATCTCTGACACCCCAGAACACTCAGACACCCCTGGTACACCCTGACACCCCAGGCACACTTTCAATTCCTGTTCTCTCATGACACCCCAGGCACACCAGACACTGATAGCACACCTCAGACACCTGTGCACACCTCTGGCCCCAGGCACCCCAGACACCCTAGTACACCTCTCACACCCCCAGGCACACCTCTCACACTTGCAGGCACCCTGTGACACCCATGGCAATTCTCTGACACCCCTGGTGCACACTTCCAGACACCCCACACCCCTGACACCCCAGGCACACTTCAGACACCCCAGGCACACCCTGACACCACAGGTACACCACTGACACTGCCAGGTACACCTCTGACCCATGCACACCTCCTGACACCCCAGGTACACCCTGACACTTGGTACCCACTGACACTCCCTACACCCTGGACACTTGCAGGCACACTCTCACACTCCCCAGGTGTACACCTCTCTCACACTCTAGCCACTTCCACTGACATCTCTGTACACCTCTGACACTCCCCAGTGCACGTCCAACACTCCCAGATACACTCTGACACTCCAAGTATATCTTTACAATCCCAGGTACACTATGACACTTGCACACCTCTCATTAATTCTGGTGGCACCTCCGATAATTCTGCACACCTCTGACACTCCCCAGGTACTCCACTGATACTCCCTGATACACCTGATCTCCAGGAACACCTCTGACACTTGTGCACACCCCACACCCCAGGTTCTCCACTGACATTCCCCTGCACCTCTGGCATTCCCAGGCACACGTCCAACACTCCCCAGATACACCTCTGAAACCCCAGGCACACTCTGACACTCCCAGGCACTCCTCTGTCACCCAGTACACTTATCACACTGCACACTCCACAATTCTGGTAAGTACACCTTCTGACACTCCCAGGCACACCTTGATACCCAGGTACACTCTGACACTCAAGCATATCTCTGACAATCAGGTACACCTATGACACTGAGGTACACCTCCTCACCCCAGGCAACAATCTGATAATTCTATATACACCTCCCTGACACCGTTAAGGCAATCTATAATCGATACTCCCCTGGTACAATTCTGATTCTCCCCAGGAACACCTCTGACACTTGGTGTACACCCTGACACTCTCAGGTTCTCTCTGACATTCCCCTGCACACCCTCTGGCATTCCCAGGTGCCACGTCCAACACCCAGATACACCCTGAAACCCCAGGCACACCTCAGACACTCCCAGGCAAACCTCAGACACCCCAGGCACACCCCATCACACCTGCAAGCACACCCGACACACCCCAGGCACACCTCTGACACTCCCAGGCACACCTCCGATACTCCCCAGGCACACCTCTGACACCCTGCACACCTCTGACACCTTCTAGGCACTCTGACACTCCCCTGATACACCCTCTAACGCTCCTGTGTGCGCACCGCTGACACTCCCCAGGCACACCGCCAACAGTGCCTGCACACCCCAGACACTGCCAGGCCACCCCAGACACTACCAGGCACACCTCAGACACCTACAGGCACACCTCAGACACACCACAGCACCCCAGACACTCCCAAGTGCACCTCTGACACTCCAGGCACACCTCTGACACTCCTGCAAGTACACTCCCAGACACTCCCAGGTACAACGCTGACACTCCCCAGGCACAATTCTCTGACACTCCCAAGCACACTCCCTGACACCCCAGGCACACCCACACTACCCAGGTACACCTCCGACACTCCCAGGTACACCTCTGACCCAGGCACACTTATCACACTCCCAGGTACTCCACTGACACCACGGTACACCCCACACCCCAGGCACACTCTGACACCTATACACCCAGACACCCCAGGTACAATTCTAAGGCACTCCCCAGAACACTTCACACTACAAGTACCTGACACTCTGTACACCTCTAGGCTGCCCCAGGTGCACACCTCTGACACTCCCCATTTCTACTCCACTGACATTCCCCTGGTACACCCATGACACTCCCCACACGTCCAACACTCCCAGACACTCTGACACTCCCCAGGAACACCCCTGCAGACACTCCCAGGTACTCCACTGACACTCTGGCACACCCCTGACACCCCAGGCACACCCCTGACACCCCTGCAGGCACACCTCCTGACACTCACCAGGCACACCCCACACCCAGGCAAACCCCAGACACCCCAGGCACACTTATCACACTCGCAAGCACACACCTCCGACACTCCCCAGGCACACCTCTGACACCCCAGGCACACCTCACACCCCTGTCACACCTCTGAAACCCCAGGTGCACCCCTGAAACTCCCCAGGCACCACTGACATTCCTGCACAATTTTTGCACCCCAGGCATGTCCAGCTCCAGATACACCTCTGACACTCCCAGGAATATCTCTGGACACTCCCAGGCACACCTCCTGACACTCCCAGGCACACCTCTGACACTTGCACACCTCCTGATAATTCCAGGCACACCTCACCTTAGGTATTCCTCTGGACACTCCTGGCACACCCTGACACTCCCCAGGTACACCGGTGACACTCTGTACACCGCCGACACTGCCAGTACACTCAGACACTGCCAGGCACACTGAGACACTCCCAGGCACACCTCTGACACTCCCAAGCACACCTCTGACTCCCAGGCACACCTGACACTTGCACACTCCTGACACTCTGCACACCCCACACCCCAGGTACACCTCCGAAATTTGGTACAACTCCGACACTCCCCAGGTACACCTCCTGATACCCCAGGCACCTGACACCCCAGCTACTCCACTGACTCTTCCCCTGCACACCTCTGACACTCCCAGGTGCACGTCCACACCCCAGATACACCTCTGACACCCCAAGCATATCTCTGACAACCTTCCAGGTACACCCATGACACTCCCCAGGCACACCTCTCACACCCCACACCTCCGATACCCCAGGTACACCCTCTCTGACACTCCCAGTTTACTCCACTGGGATACTCCCTGGTACACCCTGATTCTCCCACCTTCTGACACTTGGTGCACACCTCTGACAATCTCTGAGGTTCTCTATTGACATTCCTGCACCCCCATTCCTATGTACTCTCAGTCCAACACTCCCAGATACACCTCTGAAAACCCCAGGCACAATCTCAGACACTCCCCAGGTAAACCCTCACACACTCCCCAGGCCACCCCTATCACACTCGCAAGCACACCTGACACCCCAGGTACACCTCTGACACTCCCCAGGCACACCTGGGATACTCCCAGGCACACCCTCTGGACAATTTGTACACCTCTGACACCCCAGGCACTCCTCTGATACCCCTGACACCCCAACGGCTCCCAGCAGGTGCACCGCTGACACCCCAGGCACACCAACAGTGCCAGGTACACCTCAGACACTGCCAGGCACACCCCAGACACCACCAGGCACACCTCAGACTCCCCAGGCACACCTCAGACACACCAAGGTGCACCTCAGACACTCCCAAGTGCACCTCTGACACCTCCAGGCACACCTCTGACAATCCCAGGTACACCTCAGACACTCCCCAGGCACAACGCTGACACTCCCCAGGCACACCCCTGACACTCCCTGGGCACACCTCTGACACTCCCCAGGCACACCTGACACCCAGGTTCCCGACACTCCAGGCACACCTCTGACCCAGGCACACCCCATCACACCCCAGGCACTCCACTGACACTCACGGTACACCCCTTACACTCCCCAGGCACACCTCTGACACCCCAGGCACACCCCAGACACCCCAGGCACACCTGAGGCACTCCCAGGAACACTTCTCACACTCACAAGTACACCTCCGACACACTCCCAGGCACACCTCTGACACCCCAGGTACACCTCTGACACCTGCATTTGCATTCCACTGACATTCCCTGGGTAGTACACCTATGACACCCCAAGCACACGTCCAACACTTGGTGATACAATTCTCTGACACCCCAGAACACCCCAGACACTCCCCAGGTACTCCACTGACACTCCCTGGCACACCCCTGACACCCCAGGCACACCCTGACACTCCCAGTACACCTCTGACACTCACCCACACCTCTGACACTCCAGGTAAACCCCAGATACTCCCAGGCACACCATCACACACTCAGCACACCCACACCCCAGCACACCTCTGACACCCCAGGCACACCTCCTCACACCCCAGCCACACCTCTGAAACCCAGGTGCACCCCTGAAACTCCCAGCAGGCACTCCACTGACATTCCTGGTACACCTCTGACACTTGCCACGTCCAACACTCCCAGATACACCTCTGATCCAGGAACACTTCATGCTCCCAGGTACACCCCCTGACACCCCCAGGCACACCTCTGACACCCTGGTGGCACACCCTCCGATAATCTCCAGGCACACCCTGACACCTTAGCATTCCTCTGACACTCTCCTACATCTCTGACACTCCCCAGGCACACCGCTGACACTCCCTGTACACCGACACTCCAGGCACACCAGACACTGCCAGGCACACCTGAGACATCCTGCACACTCTGACACTCAAGCACACTCTGACTCCCAGGCACACTTGCTAACACCTGACACTCAGGCACACTTCACACTTGCCACCTGACACTTGGTACAACCTGACACTTGTTAATCGATACTCCCAGGTACACCTCTGACACTGCAGCTACTCCACTGACTTTCCTGGTGGCCACCTCTGACACTCCCCAGGTGCACGTCCAAAACACTCCCAGATACACCTCTGACACTCCCAAGCATTATCTCTGACAATCCCAGGCACACCTATGACACCTGTGTGCCACCTCTCACACTCTGTGCACATCTCCGATAATTCCCAGTGTCTCTGACACTTCAGTTACTCCACTGATACTCCTGCACACCCTGATTCTCCCAGAACACCTCTGACACTTGGTGCACACCTCCTTCCTGACACTCCCAGGTTCCCTTCATTTTCCCTGGCACACCCTGGCATTCCCAGGCACACGTCCAACACCCCAGATACACCTCTGAAACCCAGGTACACCCCAGACACCCCAGGTAAACCTCAGACACTCCAGGCACACTTATCACACCTGCTACACCCGACACTCCCCAGGTACACCTCTGACACCCTAGCACACCTCCGATACTCCCAGGTACACCTCTGACACTCCCAGGTACACCTCTGACACTCCTAGGTACTCCTCTGATCTCCCTGATACACCTCTAACGCTCCCAGGTGCACCATGACACTCCCAGGTACCCTGCTCGGTGCCAACACCTCAGACACTGCCAGGTACACCTCAGACACTACCGTGCACCTCAGACACTCCCAGGTACACCTCAGACACACCAAGTGCACCTCCAGACACTCCCAAGTGCACCTCTGACACTTCCAGGCACACCTCTGACAATCCCAGGTACCTCAGACACCTCCCAGGTACAACGCTGACACTCCCAGGTCACCCTCTGACACTCCCAAGTACACCTCTGACACTCCCAGGTACACCTCCGACACTACCCAGGTACACCTCCGACACTCCCAGGTACACCTCTGACCCAGGTACCTTTCACCTCCCAGGTACTCCTGACACTCAATGGTACCACCTCCCCAGGTACCTCTGACACTCCTGGTACCCAGACACTCCCAGGTACCGAGGCACTCCCAGAACACTTCTCACACTCCAGAGTACCTCCGACCTCCAGGTGCACCTCTGACCTCCCAGGTACCTCTGCTCCCATTGCTCACTGACATTCCTGGTACACCTATGACCTCCCAAGTACACGTCCAACCTCCCAGATACCTCTGACATTCCAGGAACCCCAGACACCCCAGGTACTCTGACACTCCTGGTACACCCCTGACCTCCCAGGTACCTCGACCTCCCAGGTACCTCTGACACTCACCAGGTACACCTCAGACCTCCCAGGTAAACCCCAGATACTCCCAGGTACACTTATCACCTCGCAAGTACACCTCCGACACTCCCAGGTACACCTCTGACACTCCCAGGTACACCTCTACTCCCAGTTACACCTCTGAAACTCCCAGGTGCACCTCTGAAACTCCCAGGTACTCCACTGACATTCCTGGTACACCTCTGACACTCCCAGTGCACGTCCAACACTCCCAGATACCTCTGACACTCCCAGGAATATCTCTGACACTCCCAGGTACACCTCTGACACTCCCAGGTGACACCTCCTGACACTCCCAGGTACACCTCCGATACTCCCAGGTACACCTCGACACTCCTAGGTATTCTCCCACACTTCCTGGTACATCTCTGACACTCCCAGGTACACCGCTGACACTCCCTGTACCCTGACACTTCAGGTACACCTCAGACACTGCCAGGTACACCTGAGACCTCCCAGGTACACCTCTGACACTCCCAAGTACACCTCTGACTCTCCCAGGTACACCTCGCTCCCACCTCCGACGCTCCCAAGTACCTTCCCACCTCCCAGGTACCTCCGACCTCCCAGGTACAACTCGACACTCCCAGGCACATCCGATACTCCAGGTACCTCTGACACACCCGCAGCTACTCTGTTTCCTGGTACCTCTGACACTCCCAGGTGCACGTCAAGCACTCCCAGATACACCTCTGACACTCCCAAGTATATCTCTGACAATCCCAGGTACACCTATGACACTCCCAGGCCTCTCACACTCCCAGGCACCTCCGATACTCCCAGGTACACCTCTGACCTCCCAGTTACTCACTGATACGCCCTGGTACACACCCCTGATTCTCCCAGGAACACCTCGAACACTCCCAGGTACCCCCTCACAACACTCCCAGGTTCTCTATTGACATTCCCTGGTACACCTCTGGCATTCCCAGGCACGTCCAACACTCCCAGGTACACTTCTCACACTCCAGGTACACCTCCGACACTCCCAGGCACAACTCCGACACTCCCAGGCACACCTCCGATACTCCCAGGTACACCTCTGACATGAGACACTCCCAGGCAAACCTCAGACACCCCCAGGCACACTTATCACACTCGCAAGCAGTACACCTCCGACACTCCCAGGCACACCTCTGACACTCCCCAGGTACACCTCCGATACTCCCCAGGCACACCCTGACACTCCCCAGGTACACCCTGACACTCCTAGGTACCTCTGATACTCCCTGATACACCCCACGCCCCAGGTGCACCGCTGACACTCCCAGGCACACCTGCCACCAGGTACACCCCAGACACCAGCCAGGCACACTTCAGACACTACCAGGCACACCCCAGACACCCCAGGCACACCCCAGACACACCGTTGCACCAGACACCCCAAGTGCACCTCTGACACTTCCAGCACACACCTCTGACACAATCCCAGGCACACCCTGACACCCCAGGCACAACGCTGACACCCCAGGCACACCTCTGACACCCCAAGCACACCCTCTGACACTCCCCAGGCACACCTCCTGACACCACCCAGGCACACCTCCGACACCCCCAGGCACACCTCTGACCCAGGCACACCCTGGTCACACCCAGGTACCCACTGACACTCACGGCACACCCCTCACACCCCAGGCACACCTCTGACACTCCCAGGCACAATTCTGCAGACACCTGAGTACACCTGAGGCACTCCCAGGAACACACTCACAAGCACACCTCCGACACTCCCAGGTACACCTCTGACACTCCCAGGCCACCTCTGACACTCCCCATTTAGTCCACTGACATTCCCTGGCACACCTATGACACTGTTTGTCCAACACTCCCAGATACACCTCTGACATTCCCAGGAACACCCCCAGACACCCTGCAAGACCACCGACACCTAAGTGCCACCCCTGACACTCTAAGGCACACCTCTGGACATTCCAGGCACACCTCTGACACCTCACCAGGCACACCCCAGACATTCCAGGTAAACCCCTGAGGAATTCCCCAGGCACACCTATCACACTCTCGCAAGCACACACCTCCTGACACTCCCAGGCACACCCTCTGACACTCCCAGGCACACTCTCCACACTCCCCAGCCACACTTCTGAAACTCCCAGGTGCACCTCTGAAACCCAGGTACTCCACTGACATTCCCTGGCACACCTCTGGACACTCCCAGGCACACGTCCAACACTCCCAGATACACCTCTGACACTCCCCAGGAATATCTCTGACACTCCCACACCTCTGACACTCCCAGGCACATCTCTGACACTCCCAGGTACAGCCTGATACTCCCAGGTACACCTCTGACACTCCTAGGCATTCCTCTGACACTCCTGGTACATCTCTGACACTCCCAGGCACTGCTGACACCCCTGTACACCGCCGACACTTCCAGGCAGCACCACTGCCAGGCACACCTGAGACACCCCAGGTACACCTCTGACACTCCCACACCTCTGACTCTCCCAGGTACACCTCCGACACCCCAGGCACACCTCCGACACCCTGTGTACACTCCCTCACACTCCCAGGTACACCTCCGGACAATTCCCCAGGCACAACCTGACCCCCAGGCACACCTCCGATACTCCCAGGCACACCTCTGACACTGCAGCTACTCCACTGACTTCTTCCCTGGTACACCTCTGACACTCCCAGGCACGTCCAAACACTCCCAGATACACTCTGACACTCCTAAGCATATCTCTGACAACCTATGCACACCCATGACACTCCCCAGGTACACCTTCACACTCCCCAGGCACACTCCGACAATTCCAGGCACACCTCTGACACTCCCAGTCACTCCACTGATACTCCCTGGTACACCCCCTGATTCTCCCAGGAACACCTCTGACACTCCCAGGCACACCTCTGACACTCCCCAGGTTCTCTCATTGACATTCCCTGGCACACCTCTGGCATTCTGCACACGTCCAACACTCCTGCACACTTCTCACACTCCCAGGTACACCACTCCCCAGGCTTAACCCGACACTCCCAGGCATTACCTCCGATACTCCCAGGTACACCTCTGACACTCGGCAGCTACTCCACTGATTCTCTCCCTGGCACACCCTCTGACACTCCCAGGTGCACGTCCAAACACTCCCCAGACACACCTCTGACACTCCCCAAGCATATCTCTGACAACCCCAGGTACACCTAAGGGATAGTTCTGTGCACACCTCTCTACACTCCCCAGGCACACCTCCCCATACCCCAGGCATAATTCCTGACACTCCCAAAGTGATCACTGATACCCCTGGTACACCCTGATTCTCCCAGGAACACTCTCTGACACTCCCCAGGCATGCACCTCTGACACTCCCAGGTTCTCTATTGACATTCCTGGCACACCCTCTGGCATTCCCACTCTGGCACACCTGGCATCCTCAGGCACACGTCCAACACTCCCAGACACACCTCTGGAAACCCCAGGTACATCTCTGACACTCCCCAGTTACTCCTCTGTCACCCCAGCCACTTATCACACCACACCTCCTGACACCTACACCTCTGACACTCACTACACACTTGCACACCAGTGCACACCCATGACACCCCAGGCACACCTCTGACACCCCAGGTTCTCCACTGACATTCCCCACACCTCTGGCATTCCCCAGCACACGTCCAACACTCCCCAGATACACCCTGAAACCCAGGCACATCTCTGACACTCCCAGTACCTCTGTCACCCCAGGCACACTTATCACACTCGCAAGCACACCTCCGACACTCCCAGGCACACCTGACACTCCCAGGCACACCTCCGATACCCCAGGTACACCTCTGACACTCCCAAGCATATCTCTGACAATCCCAGGCACACCTATGACACCCCAGGCACACCTCTCACACTCCCAGGCACACCTCCGATATCCAGGCAGACCTCTGACACCCCAGGCACTCCACTGTAACTCCCCTGGTACACCCCTGATTCTCCCAGGAACACCCCTGACACTCCCAGGTACACCTCCTGACACCCCAGGTTCTCCACTGACATTCCCTGGCACACCTCTGGCATTCCCAGGTACACGTCCAACACTCCCAGATACACCTCTGAAACTCCCAGGTACACCTCAGACACTCCCCAGGCAAACCCCTGACACCCCAGGTACACCTCTGACACTCCCAGGCACACCTCCGATACTCCCAGGCACACCCTGACACCCCAGGCACACCTCTGACACTCCTAGGTACTCCTCTGATACTCCCCTGATACACCCCCAACGCCCCCAGGTGCACCGCTGACACCCCAGGCACACCACAACAGCCAGGCACACCCCAGACACTGCCAGGCACACCCCAGACACCACCAGGCACACCTCAGACACCCCAGGCACCTCCAGACATACCACAGTGCACCCCAGACACTCCCAAGTGCACCTCTGACACCCCAGGCACACCTCTGACACCCCAGGCACACCTCCCAGACACTCCCAGGCACAACGCTGACACTCCCAGGCACACCCTGACACTCCCAAGCACACCTCTGACAATATGCACACCTCCGACACTCCCCAGGCACACCTCCGACACTCCCCAGGCACACCTCTGACCCTCCCCAGGCACACCCCAGACACTCCCATGCACACTTACATCCACCCCAGGCACTCCACTGACACCAATGGCACACCCCACACCCAGGCATACCCTGACACTCCCCAGGCACACCTCTGACACTCACCAGGCACACCTAAGACACTCCCCAGGCACACCCCAGACACTCCGGTACACCCCAGACACCCCGAAACACTCTCACACTCACAAGTACACCTCCGACACCCCAGGTACACCTCTGACACCCCAGGCACACTTGACACTCCATTTATTCCACTGACATTCCCTGGCACACCTATGACCTCCTAAGCACACGTCCAACACTCCCAGATACACCTCTGACACCCCAGGCACACCCCTGACACTCCCAGGTACTCCACTGACACTCCCCTGGTACACCCCTGACACCCCAGGCACACCTCTGACACTCCCCAGGCACACCTCTGACACTCACCAGGTACACCCCAGACACCCCAGTAAACCCCAGACACTCCTAGGTACACTTATCACACCTCGCAAGCACACCTCCGACACCCCAGGCACACCTCTGACACTCCCAGGCACACCTCTGACACTCCCAGTTACACCTCTGAAACCCCAGGCACCTCCTGAAACTCCCAGGTACTCCACTGACATTCCCTGGTACACCTCCTGACACCCCAGGCACACGTCCAACACCCCAGATACACCTCTGACACTCCCAGTGCATATCTCTGACACTCCCAGGTACACCTCTGACACCTCAGGCATTCCTCTGACACTTCCTGCACATCTCTGACACTCCCAGGCACACACCGCTGACACTCCCCTGCACACCGCTGACACTGCCAGGCACACCTCAGACACTGCAGGCATACCTGAGACACCCCAGGCACACCTCTGACACTCCCAGGCACACTTCTCACACTCCCAGGCACACCTCCGACACTCCCAGGTACAACCTGACACCCCAGGTAAACCTCCGATACTCCCAGGCACACCCTGACACCCCAGGCATTCCTCTGACACTCTCTGGTACATCTCTGACACCCCAGGAACACCTCAGACACTCCCTGGTACACCTCTGACACCCAGGCACACCTCTTCACTCCCTGGTTCCCCCCTGACACCCCCAGGTACACCTCAGACACTGAGGTACACCTCAGACACTCCCCAGGCACACCTCTGACACTCCCCAGGCACACCTCTCACACTCCTAGGTACACCGCTGACACTGCCAGGCACACCTCCTGACACTCCATGTACACCTGACACTCCCAGGCACACCTCTGACACTCCCAGGTACTCCACTGACACTCCCTGGTACACCCCTGACACTCCCAGGTACACCTCCGACACTCCCAGGTACACCTCTGACACTCCCAGGTTCTCCACTGACATTCTCTGGTACACCTCTGACATTCCCAGGTACACGTCCAATATTCCCAGATACACCTCTGACACTCCCAGGCACATCTCTGCACACTCCCCAGGCACACCTCTGACACCCCGAGGCACACCTCTGACACCCCAGGCACACTCCTGATACCCCAGGCACACCTCTGATACTCCCCAGGTACACCTCTGACACTCCCAGGTACTCCTCTGTCACTCCCTGATACACCTCTAACACTCCCAGGCACCGCTGACACCCCAGGCACACGCCACAGTGCCAGGCACACCACAGACACTGCCAGGCACACTCACACTGCCAGGTACACCTCAGACACCCCTGCACACTGACACCCCAGGCACACTCTGATACCCCAGGCACACCTCTGACACTCCTAGGCATTCCTCTGACACCCTGGTACATCTCTGACACTCCCAGGCACCGCTGACACCCCATGCACACCGCTGACACTGCAAGGCACACCCCAGACACCTGCCAGGCACACCTCAGACACTGCCAGGCACACCTCAGACACCCCAGGTACACCAGACACTCCAAGGTGCACCTTGACACTGCAAGTGCACCTCTGACACTTCCAGGCACACCTCTGACACCCCAGGCACACCCCAGACACTCCCCAGGTACACACACCCCAGGCACACCTCTGACACTCCAAGTACACCTCTGACTCTCCCAGGCCACCTCCGACACTCCCAGGCACACCTGACACACCCAGGTACACTTCTCACACTCCCAGGTACACCTCCGACACTCCCAGGCACACCCGACACCCCAGGTAAACCTCCGATACTCCTAGGTACACCCTGACACTCCCAGGCACTCCTCTGAAACCCCAGGCACACCTGACACTCCCAGGTACACTTCACACTCCCAGGTACACCTCCGACACTCTAAAACCAACTCCGACAAATTCTGCAAACCTCCGATACTCCTAGGTACACCTCTGACACCCCAGGCACACCTCTGACACCCTATGCATTCCTCTGACACTCTCTGGTACATCTCTGACACTCCCAGGAATACCTCAGACACTCCTGGTACATCCTGACACTCCCAGGTACACCTCTTTCACCCCTGGTTCTCCCCTGACACCCCAGGCACACCTCTGACTCCGTACACCCTCTGAAACCCCAGGTGCACCATTGACACCCCAGCTACTCCACTGACATTCCTGGCACACCTCCTGACACCCCAGGTGCACTTCCAACACCCCCAGACACCTCTGACACTCCCAGGTATCTCTGACAATCCCAGGCACACCTATGACACTCCCAGGCACACCTCACACTCCCAGGCACACCTCCGATACTCCCAGGCACACCTCTGACACCCCAGGTACTCCACTGACACTCCTGCACACCCTGATTCTCCCAGGAACACCTCTGACACTCCCAGGTACACCTCTGACACTCCCAGGTTCTCCACTGACATTCCCTGGTACACCTCTGGCATTCCCAGGTACACGCCCAACACCCTAGATAAACCTCTGACACCCCAGGCACATCTCTGACACTCCCAGGTACACCTCTGACACCCCAGGTACACCTCTGACACTCCAGTACACCTCCGATACTCCCAGGTACACCTCTGATAATTCCCAGGTACACCTCTGACACTCCCTAGGCACTTCTGATAACTCCCTGATACACCTCTAACACTCCCAGGTGCACCGCTGACACTCCCAGGCACACCGCTAACAGTGCCAGGTACACCTCAGACACTGCCAGGTACACCTCAGATACTACCAGGCACACCTCAGACACTCACGCACACCTGAGACACTCAAGGTGCACCTCAGACACTCCAGGCACACCTCAGACACTGCCAGGCACACTCAGACACTGCCATGTACACCATAGACACTCAGGTACACTCAGACACTAAGGTGCACCTCTGATCCCAGCACTGACACTCCCAGGCACACCTCTGACACTCCAGGTACACCTCAGACACTCCAGGTACACCGCTGACACTCAGGTACACCTCTGACACTCCCAAGTACACTCTGACACTCCCCAGGCACACCTGACACTCCCAGTTACACCTCCGACACTCCCAGGCACACCTCCGACACCCCAGGCACACTACCACACCCCAGGTACACCTCCGACACTCCCCAGGTACACCTCTGACACCCCAGGCAACCCCACACCCCAAGCACACCCTCTGACAACTCCCAGGTGCACCTCTGACACCCCAGGTACCACTGACATTCCCTGCACACCCCTGACACTCCCAAGCACACCTCTGACACCCCAGGCACACCCCAGACACCCCAGGCACACTTATCACACTCCCAGGCACCCACTGACACCATGGCACACCCTGACACTCCCAGGCACACCTCTGACACCCCAGGCACACCTGTGACACTCCACCAGGCACACCCCAGACACTCCCAGGTAAACCCCAGACACCCCAGGCACACCCCTCAATTCCCCAGGAACACTTCTCACACTGCAAGCACACCTCCGACACCTCGCTGGCACCCCTCTGACACCCCAGGCACACCTCTGACATTCCTAGTACACCTGACACTCCCGGCACACCTCTGAAACTCCCAGGTGCACCTTGACACTCCCAGGTACTACACTGACATTCCCTGGTACACCCTGACACTCCAAGGCTACACGTCCAACACCCCAGATACACCTCCTGACACTCCCAGGCATATCTCGACACCCCAGGTACCCCATGACACCCCAGGTACACCCCTGACACCCCAGGCACATCTCTGACACTCCCAGGTGCACACCTCTGACACTCAGGTACACCCCAGACACCCTAGGCACACCTCTCACACTCCCAGACACACATCTCACACTCCCAGGTACTCCTGTGACACTCCCCTGGTACTTCTCTGACGCCCCAGGCACACCTTAGACACTCCCAGGTACACCTCAGACACCCCAGGTCACCCCAGACACTCCCAGGCACACCTCTGACCCTCCCAGCACATCGGACACTGCCAGGTACACCTCTGACATTCCATGTACATCTCTGACACTCCCAGGCACACCTCTGACACTCCGGTTCTCCACTGACATTCCCTGGTACCTCTAACACTCCCAGGCACACGTCCAACACCCCAGATACACCCCTGACATTCCCAGGCACATCTCTGACACTCCCAGGCACACCTCTGACACCCAAGGGACACCTCCGGTACTCCCAGGTACACCTCTGACACTCCAAGCACACCCCTGACACTCCCAGGCACATCTCTGACACTCCCAGGCACACCTCTGACACCCCAGGCACACCTCTGACACTCCAAGGACACCGCGACACTGCAGGTACACCGCTGACAGTGCCAGGCACACCCCAGACACTGCCAAGCACCCCTCAGACACTGCCAGGCACACCAGACACCCCAGGCACACCCTCAGACACCCAAGGCACCCTGACATTCCCAAGGCACCTGTGACACCCCAGGCACACTCTGACATCCAAGGTACACCCCAGACACTCCCCAGGCACACCGCTGACACTCCCAGGCACACCTCTGACATCCCAAGCACACCCGACACCCCAGGCACACCTGACACCCCAGGTCCACTCTACACCCCAGGTACACTGACACTTCCAGGCACACCTCTGACACCCCAGGCACACCCTCTGACACTCCCCAGGCACACCCTGACACTCCCAGGTAAACCTCTGACACCCCAGGTGCACTACTGACATTCCCTGGCACACCCCTGAAACCCCAGGCACACCTCTGACACCCCAGGTGCACACCCAGACACTCCCAGGCACACTCTCACACTCACAGGTACACCTCTGACACTCCTAGCCTCTGTCACCCCGATACACGTTTAACACTCCCAGGCACACCCTGACACTCCCCAGGTACACCGCTGACTCTGCCAGGCACACCCCAGACACTGCCAGGCACACCTGAGACAATGCTGCACCTCAGACACTCCCCAGACATCTCAGTCACTCCCAAGGCACCTCTGACACCCCAAGTGCACCTCTGACACCCCAGGCACACCTCTGACACTGCACACTCCCAGGACACCCTGACACTCCCAGGCACACCGCTGACACCCCAGGCACACCTCTGACACCCCAAGCACCCTGACACACCCAGGTACACCTCCGACACCCCAGGTACACCTCCGACACCCCAGGCACACTTTACACCCCAGGCACACCTCCGACACCCCAGGCACACCTGACACCCAGGCACACCCTGACACTCCCAGGCACACCTCTGACACTCCCCCACACCCCTGACACACTCCCAGGAACACCCCGACACCCCAGGCACACCACACCCCAGGCACACCTCCGTCACCCCAGGCACACCTCTGACACCCCAGGCACACCCCTGACACCAGGCACAACCTGACACACCCAGGCACATCTCTGACACTCCCAGGCACTCCACTGACACCCCCTGGTACACCCTGACACTCTGCAGGCACACTCTGACACTCCTGGCACACCCCAGACACTCCTAGGTACACTTCTCACACCCCAGTTACACCTCTGACACTACCAGGCACACCCTGACACCCCCAGGTACACCCCTGACACTCCCAGGCACTCCACTGACACTCCCTGGTACACCCCTGACACTCCCAGGTACACCTCACACTCCCCTGGCACACCTCTGACACCACCAGGCACACCTCTCAGACAATCCCAGGTGCACCCCAGACACTCCCCAGGTACACCCCAGACACTCCCAGGCACACCCTCACACCTGAAAGAACACCTCTGACACTCCCAGGTGCACCTCTGACACCCCAGGCACACCTCTGACACTCCCCAGGTACATCTCTGACACTCCCAGGTACACCTCCTGAAACCCCAGGTGCACCCCTGACACTCCGGTACTCCACTGACATTCCCTGGCACACCTCTGACACTCCCAGGCACACGTCCAACACTCCCAGATACACCTGTACACCCCCAGGCATATTCTCTGACACTCCCCAGATACACCTCTGACACCCCAGGCACACCTCTGACACTCCCAGGCACACCTCCGATACCCCAGGCACACCTCTGACACTGTAATTCCTCTGACACCCCTGGCACATCTCTGACACTCCCCAGGCACACCGTGACACTCCCACACCGCTGACACTGCCAGGCACACCTCACACTGCCAGGCACACCCCAGACACTGCCAGGCACACCCCAGACACCCCAGGCACACCTCAGACACCCAAGGCACCACTGACACCCCAAGTGCACCTCTGACACCCCAGGCACACCTCTGACACTCCCCAGGCACACCCCAGACACCCCAGGCACACCGCAAACCCACCAGGCACACCCCTGACATTCCACACCTCTGACACTCCCAGGCACACCTCCGACACTTCCAGGTACACCTCCGACACTCCCAGGCACACTCTCACACTCCCAGGCACACCTCCGACACTCCCAGGCACAACTCCGACACTCCCAGGTAAACCTCCGATAATCCTAGGCACACCTCTGACACTCCCAGGCACACCTCTGACACTCCTAGGCATTCTCTGACACCTCTGGTGCCATCTCTGACACTCCCAGGAACACCTCAGACACTCCCCTGGTGCACCCCCTGACACCCCATGCACACCCCTTTCAACCCCTGGTTCTCCCCCGACACCCCCAGGCACACCTCAGACACCTGAGGCACACCAGACACCCCAGGCACACCTGACACCCCAGGCACACCCCACACCACAGGCACACCCACACCCCAGGCACACCTCCCCACACTCCCAGGCACCCCTGAGACACCCCTGGCACTTCCTGACACCCCAGGCACACCCCAGACACCCCCAGGCACACCCCAGACACCCCAGGCACACCCCAGACACCCCAGGCACACCTCTGACACTCCCCAGGCACACCGCTGACACCCAGGCACACCCCTGACACCCATGTACACCTCCGACACCCCAGGCACACCTCTGACACCCCAGGCACTCCACTGACACCCTTGGCACACCCCTGACACTCCCAGGCACACCTCCGACACCCCAGGCACATCTCTGACACCCCAGGTTCTCCACTGACATTCACTGGCACACCTCTGACATTCCCCAGGACACGTCCAACACTCCCCAGATACACCTCTGACACTCCCAGGTACATCTCTGACACCCCAGGTACACATCTGACACACCCAGGCACACCTCTGACACTCCGGCACACCTCCGATACTCCCAGGCACACCTCTGACACTCCCAGGCACACCCTGCACACTGCCACAGGCACACCTCAGACATAGGCACCTGAGACACTCAGGCACACTCTAACACCCCAGGCACCCACTGACACTCCCCAGGTACACCCCTGACACTCCCCAGGTACACCCGGCACCTGCCCAGGCTCCCGACACTCCCAGGCACACCACTGACACTCCTGGCACACCCCTGACACTCCCCAGGCACACCCTCCGACACTCCAGGCACATTCTGACACTCCCAGGTTCTCCACTGACATTCCCAGTACACCTCTGACATTCCCAGGTACACGTCCAACACTCCCAGATACACCTCTGACACTCCCCAGGCACATCTCTGACACTCCCAGATACACCTCTGACACCCCAGGTACACCCTGACACTCCCCAGGCACACCTCCGATACACCCAGGTGCACACCTCCTGACACTCCCAGGCACACCTCAGACACTGCCAGGCACACCCCAGACACTGCCAGGCACACCAGACACCCCAGGCACACCCTGACACCCAAGTGCACCTCCTGACACCTCGCAAGTGCACCTCTGACACCCAGGTGCACACCCTGACACCCCAGGCACACCTCAGACACCAGGCACACCGCTGGCACCCCAGGCACACCCTCTGACACCCCCAAGCACACCTCTCACACCCAGGCACACCTCTCACACCCCCAGGTACACCTGTGTCACTCCCCTGGCACTCTCTGACACTCCCAGGCACACATCAGACACCCCAGGTACACCCAGACACCCCAGGCACACCTCAGACACTCCCACACACCTCTGACACCCCAGGCACACCCTGACACTGCCAGGCACACCTCTGACACCCCACGTACCCTCCGAAACCCCAGGCACACCTCTGAAACCCCAGGTACTCCCACTGACACTCCCCTGGTACACCCCCTGACACTCCCAGGCACACCTCCGACACCCAGGCACACCTCCTGACACTGGATCCCACCGACATCCCTGGTACACCTCACATCCCAGGTACAGTCCAACACTCCCAGATACACCTCTGACACTTGCGTACATCTCTGACACTCCCAGGCACACCTCTGACACCCCAGTGCCACCTCTGACACTCCCCAGGCACACCGATACTCCCAGGTACACCTCTGACACCCCAGGTACACCACTGACAGGTACCCTCTGACACTCCCCTGATACACCTCTAACACTCCAGGTGCACCACCAGCGACACTCAGGCACACTCGCCAACAGTGCCAGGCACACCTCAGACACTGCCAGGCATACCCCTGACACTGCCAGGCACACCAGACACTCCCAGGCACACCTCGACACCCCAAGGCACCCCTGACACCCCAAGCACCTCTGACACTTGCGCACACCTCTGACACCCCAGGCACACCTCAGACACTTCCAGGCACCCTGACACCCCAGGCACACCTCTGACACCCCAACCACACCCCTGACACCCCAGGCACACCTCCGACACCCCAGGCACACCTCCGACACCCCAGGCACACCTGACACCCCAGGCACACCACCCACACCCCAGGCACACCTCCGACACCCCAGGTACACCCCAGACACCCCAGGCACACCTCTGACACCCCAGGCACACCTCTGACACTCCCAGGCACACCCCTGACACCCAGGACACCTCCGACACTTGCACACCTCTGACACCCCAGGCACTCCACTGACACCCTGGCACACCTCTGACACCCCAGGCACACCTCCGACACCCCAGCACATCTCTGACACCCCAGGTTCTCCACCACATCCACCTGCACACCCCTGACATCCCAGGCACACCAACACCCTGATACACACCTCTGATACCCAAGGTACACCCCTGACACCCCAGGCACACATCTGACACCTGGTGCACACCTCTGACACCCCAGGCACACCTCCGACACCCCAGGCACACCTCTGACACCCCAGGCACACCTCTGCACACTGCCCAGGCACACCCCAGACACTGCAAGCACACCTCAGACACTCCCAGGCACACCCCTGACACTCCCAGGCACCACCTGACACCCTGGTACACCCCTGACACCCAGGCACACCCGGCACTCCCAGGCACATCCTGACACCCAGGCACTCCACTGACACCAACCCCGACACCTGCACACTGAAACTAGGTACATCTCTGACACTCCCAGGTTCTCCACACGACATTCACTGGCACACCTGACATTCCCAGACACACGTCCAACACTCCCCAGATACACCTCCACTCCCAGGCACACTCTCACACTCCCAGATACACATCTGACACCCCAGGCACACCCTCTGACATCCTGTTGCACACCTCCGACACCCCAGGCACACCTCTGACACCCCAGGCACACCCCAGACACTGCCAGGCACACCCCAGACACTGCCAGGCACACCCCAGACACCCAGGCACACCAGACACTCCAAGGGCACCCCTGACACTGCAAAGCACCCTGACACCCCAGGCACACCTCTGACACCCCAGGCACACCCCAGACACCCCCAGGCACACCTCAGCACCCCAGGCACACCTCTGACACCCCCAGGCACAACCTCCCCACACCTGCACACCTCCCACACCCCAGGCACCCTGTGACACCCCCTGCACCCTCTGACACCCAGGCACACCTCAGACACCCCAGGTACAACCCAGACACTCCTAGTACACCCCAGACACTCCCCAGACACACCTCTGACACTTGCACACCGCCGACACGCCAGGCACACCTCTGACACCCCATGTACACCTCCGAAACCCCAGGCACACCTCTGACACCCCAGGCACTCCACTGACACTCCTGGCACACCCCTGACACTCCCAGGCACACCTCCGACACTCCCAGGCACACCTCTGACACTCCCAGGATCTCCACTGACATTCCTGGCACACCTCTCACATTCCCAGGCACAGTCCAACACTCCCAGACACACCTCTGACACCCCAGGCACATCCTGACACCCCAGGTACACCTCTGACACCCCCAGGCACACCTCTGACACCCCCAAGTACACCTGATACTCCGGCACACCTCTGACCCTCCAGGCCACCACTGACCCTGGTACCTCTGTCACCCCTGATACACCCCACCCCAGGCACCGCTGACACCCCAGGCACACCACACAGCTGCCAGGCACACCCCCAGACACAGGCACACCACACTGCCAGGCACACCTCAGACACCCTAGGCACACCCCAGACACCCAAGGTGCACCTCTGACACTCCCCAAGTGCACCTCTGACACCCCAGGCACACCTCTGACACTCCCCAGGCACACCCCAGACACTCCCAGGTACACCATCACACTCCCAGGTACACCTCTGACACCCAACCACACCTCTGACACTCCCCAGGCACACTCCTGACACTGTACACCCTGACACCCCAGGTCCACCTCCCGACACTTGCACACTACCCACACCCCAGGCACACCTCGACACTCCCAGGCACACCTCTGACACTCCCAGGCACACCTTGACACTCCCCAAGCACACCTCTGACACCCCAGGCACACCTCTGACACTCCCAGGCACCCACTGACCCCTGGCACACCCCTGACACCCCCAAGCACACCTCTGACACTCCCAGGCACACCCCAGACACTTGCACACCCCATCACACCCCAGGCACCCACCGACACTCCATGGCACACCCCTGACACCCCAGGCACACCCTGACACTCCCCAGGCACACCTGTGACACTCCACCAGGCACACCTCAGACACGCCCAGGTAAACCCCAGACACCCCAGGCCACCCCAGACACTCCAGGCAGAACACTCTCACACTGCAAGCACACCTGACACTCCAGGCACACCTCTGACACCCCACCTCTGACATCGCACCTCTGCACTCGGCACACGTCCAACACCCCAGACACACCTCTGACACTCCCAGATACATCTCTGACACTCCCAGGTACACCTCTGACACCCCCAGGTAAACCTCTGACACCCCAGGCACACCTGATACTCCCAGGCACACCTCTGACACTCCCAGGCACACCTCTGACACCCCAGGCACCCCTCTGTCACCCCTGACACCCCCAACACCCCAGTGCACCGCTGACACTCCCAGGCACACCGCCAACAGCCCAGGAACACCCAGACACGCCAGGCACACCTCAGATACCCCACAGGCACACCAGACACGCCCAGGCACACCTCACACACCCAAGGCACCTGACACCCCAAGTGCACCTCTGACACCCCAGGCACACCTCTGACACCCCAGGCACACCTCTGACACCCCAGGCACACCTCTGACACTCCCCAGGCACACCTCCGACACTTGCACACCTCCGACACTCCCCAAGCAGACCTCCGACACCCTGCAGCACACTACCTTACACCCCAGGCACACCCTGACACCCCAGCACACCTCTGACACCCCAGGCACACCTTGACACTCCCAAGCACACCCTGACACTAGGCACACTCTGACACCCCAGGCACTCCACACTGGTACACCCCTGACACTCCCAAGCACACCTCTGACACCCCCAGGCACACCCCAGACACCCCAGGCACACTCTATCACATTCCCAGGCACCCACCGACACTCCATGGCACACCCCTGACACTCCCCAGGCACACCCAGACACTCCACCAGGCACACCCCAGACACGCCCAGGCAAACCCCAGACACTCCCAGGCACACCCCAGACACTCCTCACACCTGCAAGCACACCTCCGACACTCCCAGGCACACCTCCCTGACACTCCCAGGCACACCCTCTGACATTCCCCAGGTGCCACCTCACACTCCCAGGCACACGTCTGAAACCCCGTGCACACTGACACTCCCCAGGTACCACGCTGACATTCCCTGGTACACCTCTGACACTCCCAGGCACACGTCCAACACTCCCAGATACACCTCTGACACTCCCAGGCATATCTCTGACACCCCAGGCACACCCATGACACTGCCAGGCACACCTCTGACACCCCAGGCACACCTCCGATACTCCCCAGGCACACCTCTGACACTCTAGGCATTCCTCTGACACTCCCCTGGCACATCTCTGACCTCCCAGGAACACCTCAGACACTCCTTGGTGCACCCCTGACACTGGCACACCTCTCACTCCCTGGTTCTCTGACAACCCCAGGCACACCTTCGACACTCCCAGGCACACCCCTGATACCCCAGCACACCTTGACACCCCAGGCACACCTTGACACTCCCCAGGCACACCTCTGACACCAAGGCACACCTCTGACACCCCAGGCACACCTTGACACCCCAGGCACACCTCACACACCCATACACCTCTGACACTCCAAGGCACACCTCTGACACCCCCAGGCACACCTGACACTCCCAGGCACACCTCTGACACCCCAGGCACCCCCCACACCCAGGCACTCCACTGACATCCCTGGCACACCTGACACCCCCAGGCACACCCCTGACACCCCAGTACACCCCAGACACTCAGGCACACTTCATCACACCCTGCACCCAATGAAACCCATGGCACACCTGCACACAGGCACACCTCTGACACCCAGGCACACCTGTGACACCCCAGGCACACCCCAGACACCAGTAAACCCCAGACACTCCCAGGCACACCCCAGACACCCCAGGAACACACACCTGCACACCTCCGACACTCCCAGGTACACCCTGACACTCCCCAGGCACACCTCTGACATTCCCAGGCACACCCCAACACCCCAGGCACACCTCTGAAACCCCAGGCACCTCTGACACCCCACTACACTCATTCCTGGCACACCTCTGACACTCCCAGGCACACGTCCAACACCCCACACCCCAGACACTCCCAGGCATATCTCTGACACTCCCCAGGCACTCCTATGACACCCCAGGCACCACACCCCAGGCACATCCCTGACATTCCCAGGCACACCTCTGACACCCCAGGCACACCCAGACACCCTAGGCACACCCTCACACTCCCAGACACATCTCTCACACCCCAGGCACCCCTGCACACCCCTGTACTCTCTGACACTCCCCAGGCACACCACACCCCAGGCACACCCCTAGACACCCCCAGGCACACCTCAGACACTCCCCAGGCACACCCTCTGACCCTCCCAGGCACATCGCCGACACTGCCAGGCACCTCCTGACATTCCATGCACATCTCTGACACTCCCAGGCACACCTCTGACACTCACAGGTTCTCCACTGACATTCCCTGCACCTCCTCTGACACCCCAGGTACACGTCCAACACCCCAGATACACCCTCTGACACTCCCAGGCACATCTCTGACACTCCCCAGGTGCACCTCTGACACTCCCAGGCACACCTCTGACACTCCAAGGGACACCTACGATACTCCCAGGCACACCTCTGACACTCCCAGGCACACCTCTGGACACTCCAGGCAGCCATCTCTGACACTCCAAGGACACCGCTGACACTCCCAGGTACACCCTGACACTACCAGGACACCTCAGACACTGCCAGGCACACCTCAGACACTGCCAGGCACACCCCAGACACCCCAGGTACACCTCAGACACTCCAAGGCACCCTGACACCCCAAGCACCTGTGACACCCCAGGCACCATGACACCCCAGGCACACCTCCAGACACCCCCAGGCACACTTCAGACACTCCCAGGCACACCTCTGACACTCCCAAGCACACTCTCGACACTCCCAGGTACACCTCCGACACCCCAGGTACACTCTTACACCCCAGGTACACCTCCGACACTCCCCAGGTACACCTCTGACACTCCCAGGAACACCTCTGACACCCCAGGCACACCTCTAACACTCCCAGGCACACCTCTGACACCCCAGGCACACCCCGACACTCCCCAGGCACACCTCTGACACTCCCTGGCACTCCTCTGACATTCCCCTGGACACCCCTGACACTCCCAGGTACACCCCTAACACTCCCCAGGCACACCTCTGACACTCCCCACTCCACTGACATTCCCTGGCACACCCCTGAAACCCCAGGCACACCTCCTGACACCCCAGGCACAACCCAAGACACCCAGGTACACCTCACACTCAGGCACACCTCCTGACACCCCAGGCACTCCTGACACCCCTGACACGCCTTAACACTCCCAGGCACACCGCTGACACCCCAGGCACACCTCTGACACTGCCAGGCACACCCCCAGACACTCCCCAGGCACATCTCAGACACCCCAAGGTGCACCTCTGACACCCCCAAGCACCTCTGACACTCCCAGGCACACCTCTGACACTGGCACACCCCAGACACTCCCAGGTACACCGCTGACACTCCCAGGCACACCCTGACACTCCCAGGCACACCCTGACACTCCCAAGCACACCTCTGACACTCCCAGGCACACCTCTGACACTCCCAGGCACACCTCCGACACTCCCAGGTACACCTGACACTCCAGGCACACCACCCACACTCCCCAGGCACACCCTCCACACTCCCAGGTACACCTCTGACACCCAGGCACACCTCTGACACTCCCCAAGCACACCTCTGACACCCCAGGCACACCTCTGACACTCCCCAGGTACTCACCACTGACATTCCCCAGGCACACCCCTGACACCCCCAAGCACACCCCTGACACTCCCCAGGTACACCCCAGACACCCCAGGCACACTTATGACACTCCCCAGGCACACCACTGACACCCATGGTACACCCCTGACACTCCCAGGCACCTCTGACACTCCCAGGCACACCTCTGACATCCACCAGGCACACCTCAGACACGCCCAGGTACACCCCAGACACTCCCCAGGTACACCTCAGACACTCCCAGGTACACTTCACACTCCCGCAGTACACCTGACACCCCAGGCACACCTCTGACACTCCCAGGCACACCTCTGACACTCCCAGGCACACCTCTGACACCCCAGGCACACTCCGACACTCCCAGATGCACTCTGACACTCCCAGACATCTCTGACACCTGCACCCCTGACACCCCAGGTCTCCCCTGACACCCAGGCACACCTGACACTCCCCAGGCACACCCTGACACTCCCAGGCACACCTCTGACACTCCCAGGCACTTCTCTGTCACCCCTGACACACCCCACCACTCCCCAGGCACTGCTGACACCTGACACCAAGCACAGTGCCAGGTACACCTCAGACACTCCCAGGCACACCCTCAGATGGCCACAGGCACACCCAGACACCCCAGGTACATCTCTGACACTCCAAGGTACACCTCTGACACTCCCAAGTGCACCTCTGACACCAGGCACACCTCTGACACTCCCCAGGTACACCTCTGACACTCCCCAAGCACACCTCTGACACTCCCAGGCACCTGACACCCCAGGTACACCTGACACTCCCCAGACCTCCGACACTCCACAGGCACACCCTCCACACCCCAGGCACACCTCCGACACCCCAGGCACACCTCTGACACCGGCACAATCTTGACACCCCAGGCACACCCCTGACACCCCAGGCACCTCTGACACTCCCCAGGTACTCCACTGACATTCCCTGGCACACCCCCTGACACCCCAGGCACACCCCACACCCCAGGTACAACTCCAGACACTCCCAGGCACACCTATCACACCCCAGGCACACCACTGACACCCCATGGCACACCTCTGACACTCCCAGCACACCTCTGACACTCACCAGGCACACACCAGACACTCCCAGGTAAAACCCCAGACACCCCAGGCACACCCCAGACACCCCCAGGAACACTCTCACACCTCGCAAGCACACCTGACACCCCAGGCACCCCTGACACCCCAGGCACACCTCCTGACATTCCCAGGCAACACCCTGACACTCCCCAGGCACACGTCTGACACTCCCAGGTGCACCCACTGACACTCCAGGCACCACCTGACATTCCCTGGCACACCCTGACACCCCAGGCACACCTCCAACACCCCAGACACCCCTGACCCCAGGCACACTCTGACACCCCAGGCACACCCATGACACTCCCAGGCACACCTCTGACACTCTAGTACACCTCCGATACTCCCCAGGCACACCTCTGACACTCTTAGGGTATTCCTCTGACACTCTCTGGTACATCTCTGACTTCCCAGGAACACCTCAGACACTCCCTGGTGCACCCCCTGACACCCCAGGTACACTCCTCTCACTCCCCTGGTTCCCTCCCCTGACACCCCAGGCCAACTTCGACACCTGCACACTCTGATACCCCAGTACACCTTGAGCAATACGTAACTGAAACGAAGTTGCCATTGAT
>NW_024733351.1:0-16239 GCF_018991925.1 Homarus americanus
TTATACTCTTTTAGGGCCTTTGTTATACTCGACAGGGGCCTTTGTTAGAAAACTCAGTAAAGGCCTTTGTTATTCTCGATTAGAGGACTTTGTTAAACTCGATGAGAACTTGTTATACTCGATCAGGGGTTGTTATACTCGATCAGTAGCGCTTTGTTATACTCGATCAGGGGCCGTTATATACTCGATCAGGGCGCTGTTATACTCGATCAGGGACTTTGTTATAATCGACCAGGAGTCTCTTTGTTATACTCGATGAGGACGCTGTTATAGCCAGTCAGGGGGTTGTGCCTCGATCAGGGACTTTGTTGGCATTTCTCGATCAAGGGGGACTTTGTTATACTCGATCAGGGACTTTGTTATACTCGATCAGGAACTGTTATACTCGATCGAGACCTTTGTTCTCTCGTTCCAGGCACCTTTGTTATATTCGATCAAGACGCTTTGATATACTCGACCAGGGACTTTATTCTGCAAACTCGATAGAGGGCCTTTGTTAAACTCGATCAGGGCCTTTGACCTTACTCGATCAGGGGACATTGTTATACTCGATCAGGGGTCTTTGTTTTTACTCGATCAGGGGACTTTGTTGCATATTAGTCGATCAGGGGACTGTTATATTCGATGGGGGTGCTGTTATACTCGATCCTTGGAACTTTGTTGCTCTCGATCAGGGTCTTTGTTATACTCATTGAGGGTTGTTATACTCGACCAGGGGACTTTGTTATATCGATCAGGGGCATTCGTTAAACTCAGTAAGGGGACTTTGTTCTCTCGATCAGGGGACTTTGTTATACTCGATCAAGTTGTTATATTCGATGGGGGACTTTGTTATCCTCGACCAGGTGAGTTGTTATACTCGATCGAGACTTTGTAAACTCGATCCAGGGCCTTTGTTACTTTCGATCAGGGAACTTTGAAATACTCGATCAGGGCGCTGTTATACTCGTTCAGGCGCCTTTGTTATATTCGATGAGGAGGAGGCTGGTATACTCGACCAGAAGGACTTTGTTATACTCGATCATGGGACTGTTATACTCATTAGGGGGACTTTGTTTCTACTCGATCAAGGAGACTTTGTTATACTCGATCAGGGCCTTTGTTATACTCGATAGAGGGGCGCTGTTATATATACCGATCGAACTGTTATACTCGATCAAGGACTTTGTTACTTATATGTTATTCGATGAGGCTTTGTTTTACTCGGTGGGGCCTTTGTTGCCTTGATCAGGGGCTTTGTTATACTCGATCAGGAGACTTTGTTAATACTCGATCAGGGGACTTTGTTATAATATTCGATCCAGGGGAACTTTGTTATACCGATCAGGGAACTTTGTTATACTCGATCAGGGCCTTTGTTATACTCGTTCAGGCGCGCTTTGTTATATTCGATCAGGGCCTTTGTTATTCTCAGCAGGGACTTTGTTATAATCCATCAGGGGCTTTTATTACTTATACTCGATCAGGGGCCTTTGTTATACTCAATCAGGGAACTTTGTTATACTCGATCAAGGGTGCTTTGTTATATACTCGATCAGGGGCCTTTTGTTTTACTCGATCAGGAACTTTGTTATACTCGATCAGGGGCTGATATACTCGACCAGGGAACTTTGTTACTTATACTCGATGAGGGCCTTTATTAAAAACTCGATCAGGGCCTTTGTTATACTCGATCAGGGGACATTGTTATACTCGATCAGTGGTCTTTGTTTTACTTTCGATCAGGGGACTTTGTTATAGTCGATCAGGGGACTTTGTTATATTCGATGAGGGACTTTGTTATATACTCGATGGGGGGAGTTTATTATACTCGATCAGGGACTGTTAAACTCGATCAGAGGCCTTTGTTATATACTCGATCAGGGGACTTTGTTATACTCGATCGAGAACTGGAAATACTCAATCAGGGCCGCCTTTGTTATACTCTGTTCAGGCGCCCTTGTTATATCTCGATGAGGGCCTTGTTATACTCGACCAGAAAACTTTGTTATACTCGATCATGGACTTTGTTATACCTGATGAGGGCCTTGTTATACTCGATGAGGGACTTTGTTCTACTCGATTAAGGGACTTTGTTATACTCGATCAGGGACTTTGTTATATTTGATGAGGGACTTTGTTATACTCGATCATGGGATTTTGTTATATCTTTTATCAGGGCCTTGTTATACCTGATCAGGAACTTTGTTATACTCGATCAGGGACTTTCTAATATTCGATTAGGGACTTTGTTATACTCGATCATGGGACTTTTGTTATACTCCGATGAGGACTTTGCTCTACCTCGATTAGGGACTTTGTTATACTCCGATCAGGGACTTTGTTATATCTGATGAGGGACTTTTTTTACTCCGATCAGGGGCCTTTGTTATACTTGATAAGGGGCTTTGTTATACTCGATCAGACTTTGTTATTCTCGATCAGGGGACTTTGTTATATTCGATCCAGGGGCTTTGTTATACTCGATCAGGGAACTTTGTTATACTCGATCAGGGCCTTGGTATACCTGTTCAGGCGCCTCTGTTATATTCGATCAGGGGCCTTTGTTATTCTCGACCAGGGACTTTGTTATACTCGATCAGGGCTTTGTTAAACCTCGATCAGGGCCTTTGTTATACTCAATCAGGGGACTTTGTTATACCTCGATCAGGGACTTTGTTATACTCGATCAGGGACTTTGTTATATTCGATGAGGGACTTTGTTTTACTCGATCAGGGCCTTTGTTATACTTGATAAGGGGGGGCTTGTTATACCCGATGAGGGCCTTTTTGAAACTTCGATCAGGGCCTTTGTTATACTCGATCAGGGACATTGTTATACCCGATCAGGGTCTTTGTTTTACTCGATCAGGGACTTGTTATAGTCGATCAGGGGACTTTGTTATATTCGATGAGGGACTTTGTTATACTCGATCATGGGACTTTGTTATACCCGATGAGGGGCCTTTGTTATACTCGATGAGGGACTTTTGTTCTACTCGATCAGACTTTTTATACTCGATCAGGGGACCTTGTTATATTCGATGAGGGACTTTGTTATCCCCGAATGGGGAGTTGTTATACTCGATCAGGGGACTTTGTTAAACTCGATCAGAGGCCTTTGTTATACTCTCGATCAGGGGACTTGTTATACACGATCAGGGAACTTTGAAATACTCGATCAGGGACTTTGTTATACCTCGGTTCAGGCGCTTCGGTTTTATTCCGATGAGGTGCCTCGTTATACTCTCGACCAGAGGACTTCTTGTTATACTCGATCAGGGGACTTTGTTAATCTCGATCAGGGGGAGTTTATTATATTCGATCCAGGGGCTTTGTTATACTCGATCAGGGAACTTTGTTATACTCGATAAAGGGCCTTTGTTATACTCGTTCATGCGCCTTTGTTATATTCGATCAGGGGCCTTTGTTATACTCGACCAGGGGACTTTGTTATACTCGATCAGGGGCTTTTGTTAAACTCGATCAGGGCCTCGTTATACTAAATCAGGACTCGTTATATACTCGATCAGGGGACTTTGTTATACTGATCAGGGACTTTGTTATATTCGATGAGGGGACTTTTGTTTACTCTGATCATAAATTTTTGTTATGTATTTTTGATAAGGGGGGGCTTATATACCGATGAGGCCTCGTTAAACCTGGACTAAAGCCCCGTTATGCCTCCTCGATCAGGGACATTGTTATAGCCTGATCAGGGTTTTTGTTTTACCCGATCAGGGGACTTTTGTTATAGTTTTATCAGTAATTTTTGTTATATTCGATGAGGGGACTTTGTTATACTCTGATCATGGACTTTTGTTGGTACTGCTGATGAGGGCCTTTGTTATACTCTGCTGATGAGGGGACTTTGTTCTACTCGATCAGGGGACTTTGTTATACTCGATCAGGGGACCTTGTTATATTCGATGAGGGGACTTTGTTATCCTCGACCAGGGGAGTTTGTTATACTCGATCAGGGGACTTTGTTAAACTCGATCAGAGGCCTTTGTTATACTCGATCAGGGGACTTTGTTATACTCGATCAGGGAACTTTGAAATACTCGATCAGGGGCCTTTGTTATACTCGTTCAGGCGCCTTTGTTATATTCGATGAGGGGCCTTTGTTATACTCGACCATAGGACTTTGTTATACTCGATCATGGGACTTTGTTATACTCGATGAGGGGCCTTTGTTATGCTCGATGAGGGGACTTTGTTCTACTCGATCAAGGGACTTTGTTATACTCGATCAGGGGACTTTGTTATATTCGATGAGGGGACTTTGTTATACTCGATCATGGGACTTTGTTATACTCGATCAGGGGCCTTTGTTATACTCGATCAGGGGCCTTTGTTATACTCGATCAGGGAACTTTGTTATACTCGATCAGGGGACTTTCTTATATTCGATTAGGGGACTTTGTTATACTCGATCATGGGACTTTGTTACACTCGATGAGGGGCCTTTGATATACTCGATGAGGGGACTTTGCTCTACTCGATTAGGGGACTTTGTTATACTCGATCAGGGGACTTTGTTATATTCGATGAGGGATCTTTGTTATACTCGAGCAGGGGCCTTTGTTATACTTTATCAGGGGGCTTTGTTATACTCGATCAGGGGACTTTGTTATTCTCGATCAGGGGGACTTTGTTATATTCGATCCAGGGGCTTTGTTATACTCGATCAGGGAACTTTGTTATACTCGATCAGGTGCCTTTGGTATACTCGTTCAGGCGCCTCTGTTATATTCGATCAGGGGCCTTTGTTATACTCGACCAGGGGACTTTGTTATACTCGATGAGGGGCTTTTGTTAAACTCGATCAGGGGCCTTTGTTATACTCAATCAGGGACTTTTGTTATACCTGATCAGGGACTTTGTTATACTCGATCAGGGACTTTTGTTATATTCGGATGAGGGTCTTTGGTTTACTCGATCAGGGCCTTTTGTTATACTGCATCAGGGGGAAGCTTTGTTATACTCGATCAGGGACTCGGTTGGGCCTCGATCAGGGGGACTCCCTTGTTATATTCGGATCCGAGGGCTTTGTTATACTCGATCAGAACCTTTGTTATACTCGATCAGGGCCTTTGTTATAATTTGCTCAGAAGCTTTCATGAGATTTTCGATCAGGGCCTTTGTTATACCTCGACCAGGGACTTTGTTATACTCGATCAGGGGCTTTTGTTATACTCGATCAGGGGCCTTTGTTATACTCAATCAGGGAACTTTGTTATACTCGATCAGGGGCCTTTGTTATACTCGATCAGGGGCCTTTGTTTTACTCGATCAGTGAACTTTGTTATATTCGATCAGGGAACTTTGTTACATTCGATGAGGGGACTTTGTTATACTCGATCATGGGACTTTGTTACACTCGAAGAGGGGCCTTTGTTATAATCGATGAGGGGACTTTGTTCTACTCGATGAGGGGACTTTGTTATACTCGATCAGGGGACTTTGTTATATTCGATGAGGGGACTTTGTTATACTCGATCATGGGACTTTGTTATACTCGACCAGGGGCCTTTGTTATACTCGATCTGGGGCCTTTGTTATACTCGATTAGGGAACTTTGTTATACTCGATCAGGGGACTTTGTTATACTCGATCAGGTGACTTTCTTATACTCGTTCACGGGATTTTGTTATACTCGATCAGGGGACTTTGTTATATTCGATGAGGGGGCTTTGTTATACTCGATCAGGCGAATTTGTTATACTCGATCAGGGGACTTTGTTATACTCGATCAGGGGACTTCGTTATACTCGATGAAGGGCCTTTGTTAAACTCGATCAGAGGCCTTTGTTATACTCGATCAGGGGACTTTGTTATACTCGATCAGGGGACTTTGTTACACTCGATTAGGGCAGTTTGTTATACTCGACTAGGGGACTCTGTTATACTCAATCAGGGGACTTTGTCATACTCGATCAGGTGCCATTGTTATACTCGATCAGGGGACTTTGTTGTACTCGATCAGGGGACTTTGTTATATTCGATAAGGGGACTTTGTTATATTCGATGAAAGACTTTGTTTTACTCGATCATGGGACTTTGTTATACTCGATGAGGGGACTTTGTTATACTCGATCAGGGAACTTTGTTATATTCGATGAAAGACTTTGTTATACGCGAACATGGGACTTTCTTATACTCGATCACAGGCCATTGATATACTCGATCAGGGGACTTTGTTTTCCTCGACCAGGGGAGTTTGTTATACTCGATCAGGGGACTTTGTTATACTCGATCAGGGGACTTTGTTATACTCGGTGAGGGGACTTTGTTATACTCAATCAGGGGACTTTGTTAACCTCGATCAGAGGCCTTTGTTATACTCGATCAGGGGACTTTGTTATACTTGATAATGGGACTTTGTTATACTCGAACATGGGACTTTCTTGTAAGCCTCGATCACAGGCCATTGATATACTTGGATCAGGGACTTTGTTTTCCTCGACCAGGAGTTTGTTATACTCGATCAGGGGACTTGTTATACTCGATCAGGGGACTTTGTTATACTGGTGAGGGACTTTGTTATACTCGATCAGGGGACTTTGTTAACCTCGATCAGAGGCCTTTGTTATACTCGATCAGGGACTTTGTTATACTCGATAATGGGACTTTGTTATACCTCGATGAGTGGCCTTGTTATACTCTCGATGAGGGACTTTGTTCTACTCTGATCAGGGACTTTGTTATACTCGATCAGGCCCTTTGTTACTCGATGAGGGGCCTTGTTATACTCGATCAGGGACTTTTGTTATAATCCATCAGGGCTTTTGTTATACTCGCATCAGGGCCTTTGTTATACTCAATCAGGGAACTTGTTTTACCTTTAGACAGGGGCCTTTGTTATACTCCGATCAGGGGCCTTTGTTTTACTCCGATCAGGGAACTTTGTTATACTCGATCAGGGCCTTGATATACCTTCGACCAGGGACTTTGTTATACTCGATGAGGGCCTTGTTAAACTCTCGATCAGGGCCTTTGTTATACCCGATCAGGGACATTGTTATACTCGATCAGGGTCTTTGCTTTATCTCGATCAGGGACTTTGTTATAGTCGATCAGGGACTTTGTTATATCCGATGAGGACTTTGTTATACTCTCGATCAGAGTTTGTTATACTCGATCAGGACTTTGTTAAACTCGATCAGAGGCCTTGTTATACTCGATCAGGGACTTTGTTATACTCGGATCAGGAACTTGAAACACTAATCAGGGGCCTTTGTTATACCTGCTGTTCAGGCGCCTTTGTTATTCGATGAGGGGCCTTTGTTATACCTCGACCAGAAAACCTTTGTTATACTCGATCATGGACTTTGTTATACTCGATGAGGGGCCTTGTTATACTCGATGAGGGGATTTTGTTCTACTTCGATTAAGGGACTTGTTATACCGATCAGGGACTTGTTATATTTGATGAGGACTTGTTATACTCGATCATGGACTTTGTTATACTCGATCAGGGGCCTTTGTTATACTCGATCAGGGCCTTTGTTATACTCGATCAGGAACTTGTTATACTCGATCAGGACTTTCTAATATTCGATTAGGGACTTTATATACTCGATCATGGACCTTGTTACACCTGGAGAGGGCCTTTGTTATAATACTCTCGATGAGGGGACCTTTGCTCACCTCGATTAGGGACTTTGTTATACTCGATCAGGGACTTTGTTATATTCCGATGAGGACTTTTGTTTTACTCGATCAGGGCCTTTTTGTTATACTTGATAAGGGGGCCTTGTTATACTCGATCAGGGACTTTTTATTCTCGATCAGGGGACTTTGTTATATTCGATCCAGGGGCTTTGTTATACTCGATCAGGAACTTTGTTATACTCGGATCAGGGCCTTTGGTACCTCGTTCAGGCGCCTCTGTTATATTCGATCAGCCTTGTTATTCTCGACCAGGGACTTTGTTATACCTCGATCAGGGGCTTAAACCTCGATCAGGGCCTTGTTATACTCAATCAGGGGACTTTGTTATACTCGATCAGGGACTTTGTTATACTCGGATCAGGGACTTTGTTATATTCGATGAGGGACTTTGTTTTACTCGATCAGGGCCTTTGTTATACTTGATCAGGGCTTTGTTATACTCGATCAGGGACTTTGTCATTCTCGATCAGGGGACTTGTTGTTATATTCGATTCAGGGCTTTGTTATACCTGATCAGGAACTTTGTTATACTCGATCAGGGCCTTTGTTATACCTGTTCAGGCGCCTTTGTTATATTCGATCAGGGCCTTGTTATACTCGACCAGGGACTTTGTTATACTCGATCAGGGGCTTTGTTATACTCGATCAGGGCCTTGTTATACTCCAATCAGGGAACTTTGTTATACTCGATCAGCCTTTGTTATTATACTCGATCAGGGCCTTGTTTTACTCGATCAGTGAACTTCTTATATTCGATCAGGGAACTTTGTTACATTCGATGAGGGGACTTTGTTATACTCGATCATGGACTTTGTTACACCTCAAGAGGGGCCTTTGTTATAATCGATGAGGGGACTTTGCTTCTACTCGATGAGGGGACTTTGTTATACTCGATCAGGGACTTTTGTTATATTCGATGAGGGACTTTGTTATACCTCGATCATGGGACTTTGTTATACCCGACCAGGGGCCTGTTATACTCGATCTGGGGCCTTGTTATACTCGATTAGAACCTTGTTATACTCGATCAGGGACTCTTTGTTATACTCGATCAAGTGACTTTCTTATACTCTGTTCACGGATTTTATATACTCGATCAGAGACTTTTGTTATATTCGATGAGGGGGGCTCTTGTTATACCGATCAGGCGAATTTGTTACCTGATCAGGACTTTGTTATACTCGGATCAGGACTTTGTTATACTCTGATCAGGGACTTTTGTTGATACTCGACTAGGACTCGTTATACTCAATCAGGGACTTGTCATACTCGATCAGGTGCCATTGTTATACTTGATCAGGACTTTGTTGTACTCGATCAGGGACTTTGTTATATTCGATAAGGGGACTTTGTTATATTCGATGAAAGATCTTGTTTTACTCGATCATGGGACTTGTTATACTCGATGAGGGGACTTTGTTATACCTCGATCAGGAACCTTGTTATATTCGATGAAAGACTTTGTTATACGCGAACATGGGACTTTCTTATACTCGATCACAGGCCATTGATATACCCGATCAGGGACTTTGTTTTCTCGACCAGGGAGTTTGTTATACCTCGATCAGGGGATTTTGTTATACTGATCAGGGACCTTTGTTATACTCGTGAGGGACTTTGTTATACCTCAGTATTTTGTTAACCTCGATCAGAGGACTTTGTTATACTCGATCAGGGACTTTGTTATACCTGATAAGGGATTCTTATATAATTCTCGATGAGTGGCCTGTTATACTCGAACAGGGACTTTGTTATAATCGACCAGGAGTCTTGTTATACTCGATCAGGGACTTTGTTATACTCGATCAGGGGCTTGTTATACCGATCAGGGGACTTTGTTACTCTCGATCAGGGACTTTGTTATACTCGATCAGGAATTTGTTATACCTCGATCAGGAACTTTGTTATACTCGATGAGGGCCTTTTGTTAACTTCCGAACAGGGCCTTTGTTATACACTCGATCAGGGAACTTTGTTATACTTGATCAGGGATTTCTTATATCCGATTAGGGGACTTTGTTATACTCGATCATGGGACTTTGTTACACCTCGATGAGGGGCCTTTGTTATACTGATGAGGGACTTTTGCTCTACTCGATTAGGGACTTTGTTATACTGATCAGGGACTTTGTTATATTCGATGAGGATACTTGTTATACCCTGATCAGGGCTTTTGTTATACTTTATCAGGGCTTTGATATACTGGATCAGGGACTCTGTTATTCCCTGATCAGGGGACTTTGTTATACTCGATCAGGGGAATTTGTTATACTCGATCAGAACTTTGTTACTCGATCAGGGCCTTTGTTATACCCGTTCAGGCACCTTTGTTATATCTCGGATCAGGGCCTTTGATATACTCTCGATCAGGGACTTTGTTATACTCGATGAGGGGCCTTTGTTAAACTCTGATCAGCCTTTTGTTATACCTGATCAGGGACATTGTTATACTCGATCAGGGGACTTGTTATATTCGATGAGGACTCTTTTGTTATACTCGATCATGGGCCTTTGTTATACTCGATCAGGGGCCTTTGTTATACCCGATCAGGGCCTTTATACCTGATCATGGACTCTTGTTATACACCTGATCAGGCCTTTGTTATACCTCGATGAGGGGACTTTGCTCTACTCGATTAGGGGACTTGTTTATACTCGATCAGGAACTTTGTTATATTCGATGAAAGACTTTGTTATATGCGAACATGGGACTTTCTTATACTCGATCACAGTGTTGATATACTCGATCAGGACTTTGCTTTCTCGACTAGGGAGTTTGTTATACTCGATCAGGGACTTTGTTATACTCGATCAGGGGACTTTGTTATACTCGTGAGGGACTTTGTTATACTCGATCAGGGACTTTGTTAACCTCGATCAGAGGCCTTTGTTATATCCGATCAGGAACTTTGTTATACCTCGATAATGGGACTTTTATATACTCGATGAGTGGCCTTTGTTATACTCGATGAGGGGACTTTGTTTACCTGATCAGGGGACTTTGTTATACCTGATCAGGCCCTTTGTTATACCCGATGAGGGCCTTTTGTTATACCCGCGATCAGTATTCGTTATAATCGACCAGGAGTCTTTGCTTATACTCGACCAGCCTTTGTTATTATACTTGGATCAGGGGTTTGTTATACCGATCAGGGGACTTTGTTATTCTCGATCAGGGGACTTTGTTATACTCAGATCAGGGGAATTTGTTATACTCGATCAGGAACTTTGTTATACTCGATCAGGGCCTTTGTTATACCTGTTCAGGCACCTTTTGTTATATTCGATCAGGGCCTTTGATATACTCGACCAGGGACTTTGTTATACTCGATGAGGGCCTTGTTAAACTCGATCAGGACTTTGTTATAGTCGATCAGGGACTTTGTTATATCTGATGAGGGACTTTGTATACTCGATCATGGACTTTGTTATACTCGATGAGGGCCTTTTGTTATACTCGATGAGGGGATTCTTGTTATACTCGATCATGGGACTTGCTATACTGGATGAGGCCTTTGTTATACTCGATGAGGGACTTTGTTCTACCTGATCAGGGACTTTGTTATACTCGATCAGGGACCTTGTTATATTCGATGAAGGGACTTTCGATCAGGGTTTTGTTTTACCTGATTAGGTAATCCTTTTGTTATATTCGATCAGAGGCCTTTATTATAATCGTTCAGGGACTTTTGTTATACTCGATCAGGGGACTTTTGTTTTACCTTTATCAGGGACTTTTGTTATACTCTGCTGAGGGGACTTTGTTATACTTGTTCAGGGACTCCCCGTTATACCTCCGATGAGGGCCTTGTTATACTCGACCAGGGGACTTGTTATAATCGTTCAGGGACTTTTTGTTATACTCGATCAGTGGACTTGTTATACTCGATCAGGGGACTTTTGTTATACTCTCACCAGGAGTTTGTTATACCGACCAGGGACTCGTTATACTCGATCAGGGCCTTGTTAAACTCTGCTGATGAGGGGCCTTTGTTATAATGACCAGGGACTTTTGGTTATAACTGTTCAGGGACTTTTGTTATACTCGATCAGGTGACTTTTGCTGTACTCGATCAAGGGACTTTGTTATACTCGACCAGGGAGCTTTTTATACTCGACCAGGGGACTTTGTTATACCCGATCAGGGCCTTTGTTAAACCCATTAGGGCCTTGTTACCTGATGAGGGCCTTGTTATACCTTCGACAGGAACTTTGTTACATCGATCAGGGCCTTGTTATTATCGTTCAGGGGACTTTGTTATACTCGTTCAGGACTTTTGTTATACTCTGGATCAGAAACTTTGTTATACTCGAGAGGGGGCTTTTGTTACACGATGAGAGGGCTTGGTTATACTCTGGATCAGGGCCTTTGTTATAATCAACCATGGACTTTTGTTATACTCGGATCAGGGGATCTTTGTTATTCCTTTAACTGTATTTGTTATACTCGATCAGGGATTCTTATACCTGGATCAGGGCCTTGTTAAACTCGATTAGGGGCCTTTGTTATACTCTCGATCAGGGACTTTTGTTATACTCGATCAGGGGACCTTTGTTACACGTGATCAGAGGCCTTTGTTATACCTTTGATCAGGGACTTTTGTTATACTCGATCAAGGACCTTATTATCCTCGACATGGGGACTTTGTTATACTCGATGAGGGGCTTTGTTATACCCGATCAGGGACTCTTTGTTATACCGGATCAGGACTTGTTATACTCGATTAGGGGCCATTTTTTATACTCGATTAGGGGACTTTGTTATACCGGAATAGGGACTTTGTTATAATCGTTTAGGGACTTTTGTTATACTCGCCGATCAGGGACTTTGTTATACTCGATCAGGGACTTTGTTATACTCGACCAGGGGAGCTTTGTTATACTCGATCAGGGACTTTTGTTATACCTGGATCAGGGGAATTTTGTTATACTCTCGATCAGGGGACCTTTTGGTTATATTCGATGAGGACTTTGTTATTCTCGATCATGGGACTTTTGTTATACTCGGATGAGGGCCTTGGTTATACTTCCGATCAGGGGACTTTGTTATACCGACCAAGGGACTTTTGTTATACCCAATCAGGGCCTTTGTTATACTTGGATCAGGGGGCTTTGTTATACTGACTCAGGGACTTTGTTATTCCTGATCAGGGACTTTGTTATACCCAATCAGGGACTTTTGTTATACCTCGACTGTGAACTCTTTGTTACACTCGATAAGGGGCCTTTATTATACTGCTCAGGCGCCTTTTGTTATATTCGGATCAGGGCCTTTGTTATACTTGACCAGGAAATTTGTTATACTCGACCAGGAGACTTGTTACACCAATGAGGGCCTTTGTTAAACTCGATGAGGGCTCCAGAGTTATACTCTGACCAGGGACTTTTGTTATACTCTCGAGATCAGGGGCCTTTGTTGAACCTTTGATCAGGGCCTTGTTATACTCAACCAGGGACTTGTTATACTCGATCAGGCCTTTGTTAAATTCACCCGATCAGGGACTTTGTTGCACCTCGATCAAGGGCTTTGTTACTCTCGTGGATCAGGAACTTTGTTATACCTTGATCAGGGCCAGCCTTTGTTATAATCGTTCAGGGACTTTGTTAATTGATCAGGGATTTTGTTATACTAGTTCAGGGACTTTGTTATACTTGATCAGGAATTCTGTTATACCTTGATCAGGGCCTTTGTTAAACTCCGGATCAGGGCCTTGTTATACTTTTCGGATCAGGTTACTTCTGCTATACGCTTATCAGGGACTTTGTTATACACTTCATCAGGGACTTTGTTATACTCTCTACCAGGGGAGTTTGTTATACTCTCGACTTCAGGTGACTTTGTTATACTCGATCAGGGCCTTTGTTATACTCTCGATTAGGGACTTTGTTATTCTCGACCAGGGAGTTTGTTATACCTTGACCAGGGGACTTTGTTATACCCAATCAGACCTTTGTTATACTCGATTAGGGAATCCTTGTTATACCTCGATCAGGGACTCTTAAGGTACTTCCGTTTAGCGTGGACTTGTTATACTCGATCAGGGGCCTTTGTTGTACCCGGATCAGGGACTTTTACATACTCTATCAGGTATCTTTGTTATACTCGTGAGGGACTATGTTATACCTCGATCAGGACTTGGTTATACTTGTTCAGGGACTTGTTATAATTTTTGGATCTGGGACTTTTGTTATACTCTCGATGAGGGGGCTTGTTATACACGATCAGGGCTTTGTTATACTTGGATCAGGGCCTTGTTATAATCGTTCAAGGGACCTTGTTTACCCAATCAGGGACTTTCTTATACCGGCGAGGGGCCTTTGTTACGATCAGGGGCCTTTGTTATACCCGATCAGGGGACTTTTGTTGATTCTCGATCAGTGGACTTTGTTATACTTATGAGGGGCTTTTGTTATACTTTATCAGGAACTTGTTATACTCGGTGAGGGACTTTATTATACCGATCAGGGACTTTGTTATACTCGATCAGGGGCTTTTGTTATACTCGATCAGGGACTTTGTTATACTCGATCAGGTGCCTTTGTTATACTTCTGGATCAGGGCCTTTGTTATACTCGATTAGGGACTTGTTATACCTGAATAGGGGACTTTGTTATAATCGTTCAGGACTTTTTTGTTATACTCGGGATTAGGGGACTTTGCTATACTCGATCAGGAGATTCTTTTGTTATACTCGATCAGGAAACTTTTGTTATACTGGACCAGAGAGTTTGTTATTCTCGGATCAGGGGACTTTTGTTATACTTGGATCAGGGAGTTTGTTATACTCTGATCAGGGACTTGTTATATTAGATGAGGGGGGGCTTTTGTTATTCCTGATCATGGGATCTTTGTTATATTCGATGAGGGGCCTTTGTTATACTCGATCACGGACTCTTTGCTTATACCTTGACCAGGGGATTCTGGTTATACAAGATCATGGGCCTTTGTTATACTTGGATCAGGGGGCTTTTGTTATACTCGATCAGGGGACTGTGATATTCTTGATGAGGGGGACTTTGTTATATACCCTGATAAGGGACTTGTTATAAACTCGATCAGGGACTTTGTTATACTCGGTGAGGGCAATTTTGTTATACCTTCTGCCGATTAGGGACTTGTTATACTTGTTCAGGGACTTTGTTATACATGATCTGGGACTTGTTATACCTTCCAATGAGGGGGCTTGTTATACACGATCAGGGGGCTTGTTATAATTTTGATCAAGGGCCTTGTTGTAATCGTTCAAGGGAGCTTGTTATACTCAATCAGGGGATTTTGCTTATACTCGACCAGGGGAGTTTATTATGCTCGAGCAGGGGACTTTGTTATACCTCGACTGGCGGCCTTTGTTAAACCTCTGATCAGGGTCCTTGTTATAATTTCCGATCAGGGGACTTGTTGTTAAACTCGATTAGGGAACTTTGTTATACTCGATCAGGGCCTTTGTTATAATCGTTCAGGGACTTTGAGCTATACTCATCAGGGACTTGTTATACTCGACTCAGAGGCCTTTGTTATACCTCGGATCAGTGGACTTTGTTGGTACCCGATAAGGAGACTTTGTTATACCTCGGGATGAGGGGATTTTGTTATACTCCGATCAAGGCCTTTTGTTATCCCCGGATCAGGGGGACTCTGTTATACTCGATGAGGGGGCTTGTTATACCTCGAACAGGGACTTTTGTTATACTCGATGAGGGCACTTTGTTATACACGATTAGGGGCTTTGCTATAATGATCAGGGACTTTATATTCTCGTTCAGGCACCTTTGTTATATTCGATAAGGACTTTATATACCCGCGATTAGGGGACTTTGTTATACTCGATGAGGGAATTTTGTTATACTCGATCAGGGCCTTTGTTATCCTCGTTCAGGCACCTTTGTTATATTCGATAAGGGCATTTGTTATACCTTGACCAGGGGATCTTTGTTGTTATACTCGATGAGGGCCTCGTTAAACTCCGGATCAGGGCCTTTATTATACTCCGGATCAGGGACTTTGTTATGTTTTGATCAGGGACTTTTGTTATGGCCGATCAGGGGGTTTTTGTTTTTACTCGATCAGGTAACTTTGTTATATTCGATCATGGCCTTTGTTATAATCTCTGTTCAGGGGACCTTGTTGATACCCGGATCAGGGACTTGTTTACTTCCGGATCAGGGGACTCTTTGTTATACTGCTGAGGGGACTTTGTTATACTTGTTCAGGGACTTTGTTATACTCTGATGAGGGGCCTTGGTTATACTCGACCAGGGGACTTTGTTTATAATTCTCGATCAGGGGCCTTTTGTTAAACCTCGATCAGGGGACTTTTGCTGTACCTCGATCAGGACTTTGTTATAATCGATGAGGGCCTCTTTGTTAAACCCCGATCAGGACTTTGCTACCTCGGGATCAGGGGGCTTTGTTATACTCGATGAGGAACTGGTTATACCTCGATCAGGGCCTTGTTATAATCGTTCAGGGACTTTGTTACACGGATCAGGGCCTCGGTTATAATCGTTCAAGGGATTTTGTTGTTTCGATCGGACTTTTGTTATACTCGATCAGTGGATTCGGTATAATCTATGAGGGAGCTT